>NC_037329.1:39480137-39645137 GCF_002263795.3 Bos taurus
GCCAAAGCAGAGTCCCCCAAATGGAGGTGGCAATGGGCACAGACCCTGGGCAGTGAGAAGGTGTGACTGTAGCTGCTGGGTATGAAACAAGCATGGGGAAGAATCCTCCATGCTTCCTAACTGGCCCTGTGTCTTCATGGCTCTTAGTGCTAGTTTGCTGGGGTAATGCCCACAATCAGTACAAAAACAGGCAAGCAGGCCAGTTTTGGCTCAGCCATGGTTAGTCAACTGTAGTTAAGATTATCATTATAGTCTGCAATCCTTGTTTTATTAAATCCCAAGAAAGAGCCATCTCTTTGAGAAATTATCTTTCCTGAGGAAAACAGTAATAGGCATAAAAAAGATGCTACACTCATCCTCAGGAACTATTTCTTCCAATAAATTATTTTTAAGTCTATCCCAAATTCATCACTTAGCAGTTTCTCCTGTTCTTCCTCACTTTAGCAGAAAAATGTAATGTCCCAATTCCCTTCATGAATAATGGAACTTAGGTATTAATAAATTCTTAAGTGGTTCTGCATTCTTTTCCTAGGGGCTGCTGCACTATGGTTTAGAACAGGGGTCAGGAAACTATATAGCCTGTGGGACAAAACCAGTCACCCCTCTCCCCATTTTTGTATGGCCCACAGCTAAGAAAGATTTTTACATTTTTAAATGGTTGGAAAAAAATCAAAAGAAAAATACTATTTTGTGACACATAAAAATTTATGAAATTCAAATTTTAGTGTCCATAAATAAAGTTTTATTGGAACACAGCCATGCTTATTCATTTACATATTATCTATGACTGCTTTGCACTAAACGGCAGTTGAGTAGTTGCGACAGAGACCATATGGCCTGCAAAGCCTAAAATATTTACTATCTGGCCCTTTACAGAAAAAAAGAATGCCAACTGCTGGTTTAGAGTAAAACTCTAAAATCAGACTGTCTGTGTTCAAATCCCTCCTCACCATTTTTAGTACTGTGTTCTCTTGGACAATTTACTTCACCTCTTTTTATATCAGTTCCTTCATTATGAGATAGGGATATGGTAGCACCTACTTCATATATTGGCGTGAACAATAAATGTACTGATCTGTGTAAATCGCTGGCACATAGTAAGCATTCAATAAATGTTAGTTATTTTTATTGTGTTTTTCTGAAATTGGATTTACTTGTAGAAATATGCATAATAATGAAACAAATATGATCTTTCCATCTATAAAAAGCAACCAGATGGCAAAAGTATTTGAATTTTCACATGGGTGTGTTGGTATTATAAACATTAATAAGAAACATTTAGTTGGAACTATAGATTCTGTACAGGGATGTGGAAGACACCATGACTTCTTCCAGAAGCTATTAGTCTACTGAGAGAACAAAGTTCAAACACATGAAACAGAAGTACCCTAAAAAGATTACTTTCTCTAACAAAGATTTTTAAAACATACATTTTTTTTTCTACTGCTTTAATAGCAACAGAATATTTAATTATCTTTACTATATTGGATATCGGAGAAGGCAATGGCACCCCATTCCAGTACTCATGCCTGGAAAATCCCATGGATGGAGGAGCCTGGTAGGCTGCAGTCCATGGGGTTGCTAAGAGTCGGACACGACTGAGTGACTTCACTTTCACTTTTCACTTTCATGCATTGGAGAAGGCAATGGCAACCCACTCCAGTGTTCTTGCCTGGAGAATCCCAGGGACGGCGGAGCCTGGTGGGCTGCCGTCTATGGGGTCACACAGAGTCAGATACGACTGAAGTGACTTGGCATAGCATAGCATAGCATATTGGATATATTATTGACAGTAAAAATAAAATCAACAGACAGAAATCAGTTCCATTTCTATACACAAACATTAAACTTGGAGAAAGCGGTGGCACCCCACTCCAGTACTCTTGCCTGGAAAATCCCATGGACGGAGGAGCCTGGTAGCCTGCAGTCCATGGGGTTGTGAAGAGTTGGATACGAATGAGCGACTTCACTTTCATTTTTCACTTTCATGCATTGGAGAAGGAAATGGCAACCCACTCCAGTGTTCTTGCCTGGAGAATCCTAGGGATGGGGGAGCCTGGTAAGCTGCCATCTATGGGGTCGCACAGAGTCAGACACCACTGAAGCGACTTAGCAGCAGCAGCAGCAGCAACATTAAACTATCTGAAGAAGAAATTAAGAAAGCAATCCCACTTACAATTGCATCAGAACAATAAAATAGTTAGAAATAAATTTAACCAAGGAGGTATGAGACAGGTACAGTGAAAATTATAGACACTAATGAAAGAGATTGAAAAAGACACAAATAAATGGAAAGATATACTGTGTTTTTAAATTGGAAGAAATAATTATGAAATGTCCATACTACCCAAAACAATCTACAGATTCATTGCAATTGCTATCAAACTTCTAATGTTATTTTTTTACAGAAATAAATAGAAGAAACTATCCTAAAATTTGTATAGAACCAAAAAATATCCTGACTACCCAAATAAATCCTGAGAAAGAACAAAAATGGAGGCATCACACTTTCTGATTTCAAAGTATATTATAAGACTATAGTAATCAAAACAATATAGTATGGTATAAAAACAGGCACATAGGCCAATGGAACAGACTAAAAGCCCAAACATAATCCCACTCATAAGCAGTCAACGGATTTTTGACAAAGGAGCCAAGAACACAAAGTGGAGAAAAGACAATCTCTTCAATAAATTCTGCTGGGAAAACTGGATAGTCACATGCCAAAAAATGAAACTGGACCCCTATCTTAAACTACTCACAAAAATTAACTCAAGATCCGTTAAAGTCTTAACATGTAAGACCTAAAATTGTAAGACTTGTGGAAGAAAACATAGTAAAAAATATTCTTAACCCTGATCTTGGTGATAATTTCTTCAAGGAATTATTAAGAAATTATTAATAAGACAAAAACAGAGGAACAAAACCTAAAATACATGAATGGGATTATATCAAACTAAAGGGCCTCTGCACAGCTAAGGAACAGCAAAAACTGAAAAGGCAACCTACAGATTGGGATAAAATATTGGCAAACTATACGTATGAAAAGCAGTTGATATCCAAAATATATAAGAACTCATGCAACTCAATCACAAAAGAGTAAATCAACCAATTTAAAAATGGGCAAAGGATTTGAACAGACATTTTTCCAAAGAAAACATACAAATGACCAATAGGTATATGAAAAATTGCTCAATATCACTAATCATCAAGGAAATGCAAAACAAAACCACGCCATCACCTCACATCTATCAAAATGACTATCAAAAAGACAAGAGATAACAAGTGTTGGTGAAAATGTGGAGAAACGGGAATCCCTGTACACTGTTGGTGGGAATGTACATTGGTGGAGCCACTACTGAAAACAGTGTGGTGGTTCCTCAAAAAATTAAAGATTTAACTATCACATGATCCAGCAATCTTACTCCTGGGTATATATCCAGAGAAACTGAAAGCAGTATATTGAAGAGATATCTGCACACCTATGTTTATTGCAGCATTCTTCACAATAGCCAAGATATGGAAACAACCTAAATGTCCCTTAACAGATGAACAGATAAGTAAAAAGGTATGTATACCACAGGAGAACATTATCCAGCCATATAAAAGAAGGAAATCCTACCATTTACAACAATATGGAAGAACCTGAAGAGTATTAAGCTAAAGTGAAATAAGTCAGACAAACAGTATATGGTACAATTTATATGTGGAATCTTAAAAAAAAAAAAAAGCAACTTTAATAGAAACAGAAAAAGAAAGGGACTGGGGAGATAAGGAAATGAAGTTGATATAAGTCAAAGGATACAAATTTTCTGTTATAGGAATAGTAAGTTCTGGAGATCTAATATACAGTGTGGTGATTATAGTTAATGATTCGGTATTGCATACTTAAAAGTTACTGAGAGTAGATCTCAAGCATTCTCACCACACACAAACAGAAAAGAGTTGATTATGTGAGGTGATGTATATATTAATTATCTTAATTCTGGTAATCATTCCACAATGTATGTGTATATCAAATCATCACAGTATAAACTTTAAATACATACAGTTATATTTGTCAATTATTCCTTAATGAAGTTAGAAAAAAATTACTTTTTCTACCAAAAATTAAAAATGTTTACTTTTTCCTGGTATTTTATAGCAACTCAGAATTCTGAATTATTTCAAGATTATTTATTGAGACTAATAACAGTGCTGAGCCACAAATCATCTGCTATTCTTTCCCTTATCAACATGTTTGCCACCTATAACCTAACGTTTATTAGTCCCACCTTTGGGGTAGAATAATGGCTGAATGATGAATTGTAAATTAGCTTTTTCTTCTTCTCACTAACATCAGGGATCATAAATAGACTTGAAATTTCCCAAAGCATTCTAAATGGACAATACTGTTAGTACATAAATTACAACTCTTAATCAAAAAGCTCTATTTTGAACTTAATATTGATAATCAGAGACTTTTTCAATAAGGGAAACATGACCATTCATTAATTCAACAACTATTTATTGCATACCACAGAGTATCCAGAAAGTGAGTTAGTCGTGTCCAGCTTTTTGTGACCCCATGGACCATAGCCCACCAGGCTCCTCTGCATGGAACTCTTGAGGCAAGAATACTGGAGCGGGTAGCGATTCCCTTCTCCAGGGATCTTCCCAACCCAGAGTTGTGAACAAATCAGATAGCCAGTACTCCATGGAACCTAGCACTCTTGTGATTCAGGAATGGTATGAAATGATCCTGACTTACTACTCTCAAAGTTCCTTCCGGTTTATCCTGTCAAGAATTGCACATTAGTATTCCCTGAACCCTATTTTTGTCAGTATATTTTCTTGTTCAAAAAGCTAAGGAAAAATAAAAACTGAAAAGGTGACCTAAAGAATGGGATAAAATGTTTGTAAACTACATCTGATCAGCTCCACTGCAAACTCCTTAGCATGGCATTTAGGGCTTTTTATGATCTAATCCAAGGCTATCTGTTTTGAATTTTCTCTTATTACTGTACTTCCACCCTTTCACTTGTAACTCTATTTCAGACAAATTTATCTACTTTGTTTCCTATGATTATATCTTTTGGTCCTCCATCTCTAAATCCTAAAAAAAGACTACCTTAATCAGAAATGGAAATTGGCTAGTGTTGATGGAAAACTTTTAAATGTAAAACTATGAACAAAGCACAAATGGGGTTTTATTTTTTCTCTTAGATAGCTTTTTGTCTTCTCTCTAGCATAACAAGACTGAATATTAATCAATGCCTCCTGGAACCGTTTCTGCCACACATAAACTGCCTTTTATTTTTTAAACATTTTGTTTCTTTCTTTGCTCAATTTAATACTCAAGGTTGTGGTGGATCATTCAACATTAAATTTCAAACTTTCATTGTATTGCAGTGACTAAAATTGTATTTAAAGCCTTCAATATTCAAATTTTGCCAGACTAGAAGCTATATGAGGACAAGGGCTATGACTATTTGATCTTGTCAAGTGCTGTTATCTCTAGCAGAAAAGAATCCATAAATATTTTTATTAAATCAATAGATCCCATTTTCTCTCTAAAACACTCCTCCCTCAATTTTTATTTAATGAAACATTATTTAATACCTAATTTGAATCAGGCAGGTACTGTATCAATCTATAATAATGCAAAGATAAAAAACAAATATTTAAAAAGTTAACAGTATATTTTAATAAGGTGAATGGAATATAAACATTTCTTTTCCCATGTTTCAATAAAAGTTATTTAAATCTTCATAATAATTCTAAGCACAGCCTTCAGTGCTATGTCCAGTTTCAAAAAATGTTTGCATTTTTCCACCCACAACACTCTAAATACTCAATGATCAGGACCAGTCTCTTCTCTTTGAATTTCTTTAGAATTTTTTAGGCAATATTTTACACATGCTAAGTCCCTAAGACACTAAGAGTGTCCGACTCTGCAATGCTATGGACTGTAGCCTGCCAGGCTTCTCTGTCAATTATATTCTCTAGGCAAGAATACTAGAATGGGCTGCTATGCCCTCCTCCAGAAGATCCTCCCAACCCAGGGATCAAACCCACTTCTCCTGTGGCTCCTGCATTGCAGGTGGATTCTTTACCGCTGAGCCACTGAGGAAGCATATATGTTCAGTTCAGTTCAGTTCAGTCGATCAGTCGTGTCCAACTCTTTGCGACTCCATGAATCGCAGCACGGCAGGCCTCCCTGTCCATCACCAACTTCCGGAATTTACCCAAACTCATGTCCATCAAGTCGGTGATGCCATCCAGCCATCTCCTCCTCTGTCATCCCCTTCTCCTCCTGCCCCCAATCCCTCCCAGCATCAGAGTCTTTTCCAATGAGTCGACTCTTCGCATCAGGTGGCCAAAGTATTGGAGTTTCAGCTTCAGCATCAGTCCTTCCAACGAACATCCAGGACTGATATCCTTTAGGATGGACTGGTTGAATCTCCTTGCAGTCCAAGGGACTCTCAAGAGTCTTCTCCAATACCACAGTTCAAAAGCATCAATTCTTCAGGGCTCAGCTGTCTTCACAGTCTAACTCTCACATCCATACATGACCACTGGAAAAACCATAGACTTGACTAGACGGACCTTTGTTGGCAAAGTAATATCTCTGCCTTTTAATATGCTGTCTAGGTTGGGCATATATGTCAGATCAGATCAGATCAGTCACTACGTCGTGTCCGACTCTTTACAACCCCATGAATCGCAGCACGCCAGGCCTCCCTGTCCAACACCAACTCCCAGAGTTCACTCAGACTCACGTCCATCAAGTCAGTGATGCCATCCAGCCATCTCATCCTCTGTCATCCCCTTCTCCTCCTGCCCCCAATCCCTCCCAGCATCAGAGTCTTTTCCAATGAGTCAACTTTTCTCATGAGGTGGCCAAAGTACTGGAGTTTCAGCTTTAGCATCATTCCTTCCAAAGAAATCCCAGGGCTGATCTTCAGAATGGACTGGTTGGATCTCCCCGCAGTCCAAGGGACTCTCAAGAGTCTTCTCCAACACCACAGTTCAAAAGCATCAATTCTTCGGCGCTCAGCCTTCTTCACAGTCCAACTCTCACATCCATACATGACCACAGAAAAAACCATAGCCTTGACTAGATGGACCTTTGTTGGCAAAGTAATGTCTCTGCTTTTCAATATGCTATCTAGGTTGGTCGTAACTTTCCTTCCAAGGAGTAAGTGTCTTTTAATTTCATGGCTGCAGTCACCATCTGCAGTGATTTTGGAGCCCAGAAAAATAAAGTCTGACACTGTTTCCACTGTTTCCCCATCTATTTCCCATGAAGTGGTGGGACCTGATGCCATGATCTTTGTTTTCTGAATGTTGAGCTTTAAGCCAACTTTTTCACTCTCCACTTTCACTTTCATCAAGATATGTAGTTGATGCTAAAAAAAAATTTTGTTGAACTGAACAATTTTGGCGATAAAAATAACTAACATATGCAAAGCCCTTATATCATAAACGTATAATGCCACATAGTAAACTTCACACTTAATAGTCACATATACAACTTCAGCTTATATTTGTGATTTGTTTTCCATTTTCTGCTATTTTACTTACAGAGTAATAACTTTGCCTTAGAAACCTAGGATCCTGCATCCAGGTCATTCTTTTCAGTAGATTTGCCAACTGCCCACAGCCCACAACATATATTCTGCATTACTGCATCCCCAAGCTGAACTTTATTGGAAGCTAATCCCAGAGAGGAGTGTTCTTGTCTCACTCTTCACCATTTTCGTTATAGCTTATCTTTTTCCTAATTCATTCACTAGGTAATGATTTATAGAACAGACCTTAACTCAGTCATATTGATCTGCCTCTTGTGGTTATTATGATGGAGTCAAATTTTACTGCATTTTCAAGATTAAGATTCTATGTAGCCCTATCAAGTTTCCAAGTAATACTTTCAATGGCTTTTGATTCAGTGTAATTTCCTTTTTATACAGCAGTGGTCTTACATGTTTAAAAGAGAAACAGAATACCTAGGGAGTGACATTTTAAGTAAATGAAGGCCCTTATTAGAAATAAAAACAATTGTGTCAGCCCAAGTTGATACATGGGTTGTACTTCTGGATGGGATTATAATTCATTTTTTAAAAAGAATGATTTTATATTAGCATGTCCTGGCATTTACAAGGAGGTGAGGTGATAGTTATGCATTTGCATATAAACAAAAAATTAGCACAAAGCTAAGCTTGTTTCACTGTTACTTTATTTAATGTACTACATTAAACTTTTAATTTGGGAAAAAAATACCTCTGCAAATCACCAGTTTCTGAATCAGGTCCCCAAGCTACTAGCCATCTCAACAAAGGCTCTTCTAATACATCAGTAATGTGTGGGCATTATTAGAGGGAATCTTCCTCATTTTTCAATAGCTTCACTTTAAAATATATTTATATGCCTACTCTTTAGTCTCAAAGACTGGTCTCTCCTCCTTTCAAAGGTCATGCCCTCCACTTGTTCTCTTAATAGTTTTCTCTTTTGTTCAATCTCTCCTCTGTCAATTTCCTCATCTCTACCTTGTCTTCAAGCTCTCCCTGTCCAAAGGATACCCCCTATTTTTGCTTATTAATTTATGTATACATCGAATTATCCAACAAATTCACTTTGATCCTGTATTGTTTCTCATGGACAAGTCATGCTTCTGAACTTCTTTTCATGGCTAGATCAAACTGCCTTTGTTTTTAAATTACCCTCTTATTCCTACGGATAATCCCCTAGTTCTATTATACTCCTGAAATTGCATTCTTGAAGATTTCAGTCTTGGTGCTCTCTTTCTGATCAAATTCAAGTAAGCTTTCAGGTTTTGTAACCCTCCGTCTTTCTGAAATTCCTGGGAGATTTGATTATAACCAATGTTTTCTGCTTCTGTAATATTACCCCACCTCTCTATAATCATTGGCATCTCTTTCTATTCAAACATTCACTAGAAATAAAGTATCTTAACTATTTGCTGCGTGTTTTCTTATTTTTCTTGCACATGGTTTTCCACTGTCTTCCCACATCTTTCATTATTAGGTGCATCCTGTTAATGTAAAAAGCAGGTTATTAAGAAAGAAACTGATAACTGTGATTCTCATTTTTTTTTAACTTCTAATCCTTTAAGTAAGTGCTTTGTTGTGTTTCTAAATATCTTTTTTGACCTCAAGAGAAACGGGGAATAGTAGCTTTGGTGTTTCCTGCTCACAAAGAAGATATTTTTTGAGAGAAAAGGAGATGGAGCAGGACTGACCAGAAGGAAGCTGAAGCACCTCAAAGCAAGCCTTGTAGGTGGCTAGACTCAGTCCCTGATTCCAGATGGCACCCCCTCGTAGGCCCATGATGAGCAGATAGGATGAAGGCTGAGAGGGCATCTCTGAGTGCATTTGTGTTGTGGGTATCAGGGCTCAAGAACAGCATCATATAATGCGTGCTTGTGAGTGTGCTAGGTCACTTTGGTCGTGTCCAACTCTTGCAATCCTATGGACCTGTAGCCCGCCAGGCTACACTGTCCATGGGATTCTCCAGTAAGAATACTGGAGTGGATTGCCATGCCCACCTCCAGGGGGTGTTCCCAACGCAGGGATTGAACCTGCATCTCTTACATCTTCTGCATTGTCAGGCGGTTCTTTACCACTAGTGCCACCTGTGAAGCCTGCATCACATAGCAGAAAAAGAAAAGAAGCAGTACTGACCCTCTCAAATTAAGAGCCTAGTTTCTCCCCAGTTTTTCAGGGGAAATATGCTCATGATTCTTTTACAATGACATTAAAGGGGGGCTTGAGAAGCCTCAGTAGTAACTGAGGTTGAGTTTTCTGCCCACCAGACAGATAAGAAATCAGAGAGGATTAAATTTCATTTAGAGATATAGTTATGTTGACTCTCGGGGCAACATTAATTCTCTGAATTTATATTACCTGCTTTGACCTCTCTCCTGAATTTCAGTTCTGATTGCAGAATCTACATTTTCTCTCGCATGCTACATTATGACCTCTAAATCAATTTATCTTACAGTGGGGTTAGATTTTAGGTTATAAATAACACTGCAAAGAACATGCCTAGGACCATGTCTTTCTTCTAGATTATTTCCATAAGATAAATTCCCAGAAGTGGGCTCACTAGGTCAGGGTCAGAGTCAGATGGAAGGCAAGAGTTCAATAAGAGACTTGCTGCGGTAAGACGAATTGTTTATTGTACATGGAAAACTAAAATGAATAAAAAAGAAGCCCTGGGGAGAGAAATCTATGTTGCTCTCTTTTCTGTTTTTGCCCTTATACGCTCTCACAGGCCAGTGTCTTAGTTCTCACCTTTATCTCTCTACCTCGGTGCTTCCTCACCTGTTGGCATTCTTTTGCGGTGAGGGGCGGGGGAGGGATCTTTCCTGTGCCTGGGAGGATATTTAACAGCATCCCCAGACTCTACCTACCAGATACCAGTAGCAAACAAACTCCTTCCAAGCTGTAACAATCTAAGATGTTTCCAGATAGTGTCAAATGTCCCCTAGGGGTGAACCACTATACTACATTTCTTTAAGTCAACCATTTTAACACGAAAGATACTTTGGCACAGCTATTTATTTAGTTTTTTTTTTTTTCTTTGATGTATGGAACTTCAATGCATCCTGAAAAACACAGTTATAAAACTTGTTTTTAATAAATGAAAAAAACTGAAGTACTGTTGATATCAGATCACTATATCTTGAAAACTTATTAGAACCCTTGTTGTTGTTTAGTCGCTAAGTCGTATCCAACTCTTTGCGACCCCATGGACGGTAGCCTGCCAGGCTCCTCTGTCCATGGGATTTCCCAGGCAAGAAGACTGGAGTGGGTTGCCATTTCCTTCTCCAAAGGTGTACTTTAAAGGACCTGAAATGTTCCTTTAACATGATAGTTCACAAGAGTGACCCATGGAGTACTGTGAGAAAAGGTACAGTCAAGGATCTCTTAGGGGAGCATAGATAGATGCTAGAAAATTTCTCCACCACTCTGGGTAGCTGATATATTAGGAAGCAGTACATTGACTTTAGGACTTTGCTGATGGCTCAGACAGTAAACAATCCACCTGCAATGTGGGAGGCCTGGGTTCGATCCCTGGGTTGGGAAGATCCCCTGGAGAAGGGAATGGCAACCCACTCCAGTATTCTTTCCTGGAGAATCCAATGGACAGAGGAGCCTGGCAGGCTACAGTCCATAGCGTCGCTAAGAGTAAGACACAACCGAGTACTATTGACTTTACAGATTCAAGTGTTAGTCGCTCAGTCATGCCTGACTCTTTGCAGCCCCATGGATTGCAGCCCACAGGGTTCGTCTGCCTATGGGATTTTCCAGGCAAGGATACTGGAGTGGGTTGTCATTTCCTTCTCCAGGGGATCTTCCCGATCCAGGGATTGAAGCTGGGTTTCCTGCACTGCCGGCAGATTCTTGACCGATTGAGCTACGAGAAAAGCACTACATATTCAAATACCATACAAACTTAAAGAGTTCAGAGTATTAAGATTCTCTAAACCTGGAATAAAATATAGAACAGGAATTATGTGTAACCATATATGTAAATTCTGACTCCATGATGGCCAGTTTCTCTGCTTCATTTTTGCTAAGAATAAAACTCTTAAGTTATCTGGGTAAAATGGAAAAAAAGCTCCAGTGGATTGGGCATTAGGGATCTAGAACTCTCTTCCGGTACTGACAGATTTTTCTCAACACCGCAATGCTTGAGCACTGGTTTCACTACCTCTGTTTTCTCCCTTCAATGGGCTGAGCGAAAAATCATCATCATTATCACTAAAGGAAGGGAAGCACTGAGAAAGAAGCCAACCCACAAATATAACAGCTTAAATGCTAACCAGCTTTGTGGTTGTTTGTGATGAATAACTATTTTCAGATTGCATTTCAGCCATTTATATTAAAATGCTATATCAGTGCAAAATAACAGAGTTGCTGTAGGCTGCCACCCAGCTGCTCATTTCCCTGTCAGAAGCTGTTTCTTTTCAGATATAATCTGGTAAGAGGCAACTTGCCACCTTATACTGGTAGATGTCAAAAGGAAAGACATTTCACACACACACACCCGCAAAGCATTATTGCTGGGAAAAACAGTTCAAGTTGATAAAAAGGCAGGTGTAAAGTTATTGTATTAAACTTCAAAAGATTAAAAAAATTTAAGGTTTTTAAAATTAATTTTAAAGTTTTGAAAATTAATTTTATTGAATTTTAGCAATAAAATTAATTTAATTCCAAGGAAGTGTAATACTATCAATAAACTTTGAATAAGAGGTTCTCTTGTACAAGGATCTGATTTGGCTCTTTTTTTAATCTCTAATATCTATAATACAACCATGAATAGGATACATGTTTAATGTACATTTACTAGGTCAAATGCCATCTAGTCAAACAGATGATTGACAAGATTTTTTTTCATTCTTGTAGCTTTCTCTACCTGCTGGGCAGTTTGGTTACCCCTTTCCCCTCCTAGTTTCCCAGGTGGCACAGTGGTAAAGAATCTACCTGCCAATGCAGGAGACATGGGAAACTTGGGTTCAATCCCTGGACCAGAAATATCCCTTGGAGGAGGAAATGGCAACCCACTCCAGTATTGTTGCCCCAAAAATTCCATGGACAGAGAGGGGCCTGGCAGGCTACAGTCCATGGGATGCCAAAGAATCAGACATGACTGAGCATACACACACACACACACACACACACACACACACACCCCTCTTAACTTCAATGCAAACTCATAACTTATCCCAAGATAATTCCTTCTTCAGATACCTGTATTTAATGGAAACTTAGTTTACTCAATTAACCAAGAATAAAACCTCAGTTGAATTTTATTTTTCCCAATCACTTTGTCTTATTTCTCCTCTAAAATTACTCTCAGATCTAACTACCATGGTTCCATCCTAATTGTAGTGTGTACAATGGATGTTCATGGACCTGGACCCTAGTTATGAGTAGTGGGACTCTGAGCAAGTCTCTTGGTTTCAATAGTTAGTTTCTTTTTCAGACTGTAAAGGGGTTACTCCTGATCCATGTTTTACAAACAGCAAGTCACAACTTACTAGAAAATCTTAAAATAAATACAATGTATTTCCATCAGCCTCTCTAAAATTTAAAAAGAGCAGAGCAAAAAAATGTCAAATGTCATCATAAATACTAAGGATAAACACTGTTCTATTAAACATTTTTGTTTGTTTTGTAATTATGTGTGTATGTAAAACATTTCCTATCTATGGCTCACAGTAAAAACAAACAAACAAACAAAAAAACTTGAAAGCCAATGCGCTAGATGGTTTGAAGATCCTTCCATTGATAAATTATAAGATTTTATTCTGGGCCTTTACCATTTCATGCTGACAAAGGTCCATCTAGTCAAAGCTATGGTTTTTCCAGTAGTCATGTATGGATGTGAGGGCTGGACTACAAATAAAGCTGAGCACCAAAGAATTGATGCTTTTGAAGATGTTGGAGAAGACTCTTGAGAGTCCATTGGACTGCGGAGATCCAACCAGTCCATCCTAAAGGAAATCAGTCCTGAATATTCATTGGAAGGACTGATGCTGAAGCTGAAACTCCAATACTTTGTCCACCCGATACAAAGAACTGACTCACTGGAAAAGACCCTGATGCTGGGAAAGATTTAAGGCAGGAGGAGAAGGGGACGACAGAGGATGAGATGGTTGTATGGCATCACCGACTTGATGGGCATGAATTTGAACAAACTCCGGGAGTTGGTGATGGACAAGTAAGCCTGACATGCTGCAGTCCATGGGTTTGCAAAGAGTTGGACATGACTGAGCAACTTAACTGAACTGAACCACTTCATGAACAGATTATTTCAATAGCCTTCTAACTATTGCCTTGCCTAGAGTCTCTTCCCCTTCCAATCCATCATGTACACTACTGCTAGACTGCTCCTATATAGCTCTTTTCAAGTGTAATTCCTTGGATCAGAATCCTTAGATCATTTCCTTTTGGAAGAAATTTCCGTACTTAGGATCAAAAGTTCTTCCCCATCCACTTCCTCCCTACCCTTATAATCTAATCCTACACTGTTCTATATGATCTCTGGGTTTCATCAAATCTATCTATTTATCATCTCCTGAATATCCTTTCCAAATTGCCACCCATAAGACTGGCCCCACCCATCTTCCCAGCACTTTTCCCCCTTACAGGTATCCTAAGCTTATTTTTCCAGATAAGCTCATTTTGCAAGTTGAAGAAAAGGCCTGGTAACATTTTGATCAGGATTATTTTGATAAGGACAAAATTAATTTGGACAGAAAGCTGTGCCATATTGAATCTTTCTAACCTACAAACAATACATGTCTCTCCAGGTTTTCAAGCCTTCTTTTATGTCTCCTTGGTAGTTTTTTAAATTTTTCTTCAAATATATTCCCGGAAATCACATTGTATCTGGTAAGCACTTAATAAGTATTTGTTAAGGACAAATTTATTAACTTTAAATGATGAATTCATACCTATTTTGGTTGATATGCTGTTCATTTTAATTCATTCAACCTAATACTAAGATTTAAAGTTAAAAAAAAAACACTTTAAAATGAAAATGATTGGTTAAAACCACTGATAAATATATTTAGAAAAGGAAAGTGCCTTGGATGTAAATTCAGTTTACATCCCAGTTCTCAAACTGGGATTCACTTTTACTACTCTCAGCTAGTGCTTAAAAAAATAGTCAGAAAAATTTGCTAAAAACAGGCAGTAAAAAATCCACAAAAACCTAGACCTTCCTGGTACTACCACTGACTTGCTCTTCTTCAGAAGGTTGATTATTTGTCATTCTGTATTCCTTTTCTTTCTATACATTTTAGATAGTCATAAGATCTGTCTCCTTTTCAATGTCCCTGAGTACTCACTGTTAAACTGAAACTAATAAATGTCTTTGATATTAGGAGTAGGTTTTATACTCTTAGAGACAGATTAGATGACTATGGGGAAGACCACAGTGATGATTTGCAGAGAAGATCTTGGAATGGATCCGCAATAAGTAGCATAACTCTTCCCCACCTGGGTCAGGAGAAGTTTGAAAATGAAGCAAAGAGTAAATATGGGAGCCAAGATATTACACTTGTTATGGATAGAGGCTAGTTGAATGACTTTTTTGGAGCTGTGATTAAATTTGAATGATACTAAGAGCATTTTTATTTTTCCAGCTTTCCCTAGAACTATGATTCACCTTCTTTTATTATTAAAAAAAAAAAAATAGAAGAAAAGACTATGGCATTATCACAGGGGTCCACATACAAGCAAGATCATCTCAGAGGACTTTTCAACTTTTGAATCTTGTGGTTGTAAAATCCATTATCATCCGATTGCATAAAAATAACACATAAATGTTATAGACCATAAAGCTTGAAGTGTGGTTGTAAATTATATAAGCATATCTGTACTATACATATTCATGTTGGGATGCATTCAAATGATGAAAAATATTCTTTGCTCCATTGCTGCACTGAGTTTCTTTTCTAAAATATGTTCTGGAGTCATCGGCAGTGTCTCCTCTTTTGCAAATGACTAATGTGAGAAGGTAACTTTGGAAATTGCATTGCAATGTAATCATCCATATTGTGTATTGTAGATAAAATTGATTAGAATAATATTGAAAATCCCCCAAGGGACTCTACAATTATAAGTCAAGTCCCAACTGGAAAAGGTTTTTTGAAAAGTTGGCAGATGTCTTAATGAAAATGAAGCATTGCAGTAATATATTAGGGCAATTTGTTCATTATTGACAAGCAAATCACTAAACTATATAAATTACTGGATTAGACAGGCAGAATTACTTTTCTTTCAGTGAATGGTTAATCAAATATTACTTTTAAATGCTCATTTGTTTAAGTTTTTGATATGCATATTTGTAGACAAATGATTGCCCTTTACTTAGAGCTCCAAGTTGGCTTTAGATGCTGAAAATCCAAATATTTGAATTTACATCTATTAGGAACCAAATGCAATCATAAGATTGAAGTCTACCTTTCATAATCCACAGTAAAATACATAAAAACACCCAAATTTTGTATTTCTTCTTAACAAATCCATTTACTTGGCATTTCTGTTTCCTTTTTTTCCCCCTGTTTTTAAGCAGATTTTCATGAAAGAACAACACTGAAATAAATCCTTGAGGAACAGATAGAGTCGGTTAACAAGTGAAGTAATTATATGTCATTATTCCACATGCTGGGGGGTTGTAAATGATTTAAAAGTTTGTTTGTTTTCACATTTGTTTCCAAGGACTTGACCAAGCACAGAAGCTCTATATATTTATATCAGCAACTAGGGTGAATTTATTCTAATAGATATTTATTCTAAGAACAGGGATCTTTCTGTTTCATACTGCACATGAATATTAAATAAACTACCTGCTGGCAACTACACAATATTTTAGTCTCTAATTTTAAAAGTACACTGTATTTTAATACCTATTTTTAAACAGATATCAATTTTTATGGAGCTGTACATGAGTTGTTGATGGATAAATCACCCAAGCATGGTTAAAGACAGCCTAATCTCCAGCTGGTACCAGATCCATTTAATTGTATCATCTGACCTCACCTCACCTGAGCCTGCATTAAACTCATAATACAGTTCAAGTGTAAAAATGATATACTGTTTGTTCGCCCTGTTTATAGAGGGGCAAACATACAGTTAAATTCATATGTTTAAAATTAGTGTAGTCATTTGAAAAGGTTGAGTTAGATCAAACTGCCTCTCAGCATTTTCTCTTTTTTTTTATTTAAATGACTAGGCCTCCATCACCAGATGTGAGCGGCTGTTAAGAAAGTTGTAGCAGCTTTTCTTGGACACCCAGAAGACTGCTCCCCTCCATCAAACACAGAGAGCTTTCAAGCATCATTTAATAATGGAACAGTGCATTTTTTTTTAATGTGTTAGCAAGCAATAGGACAGAAACTTAAGGGCGTTCTAAATCCTTCACAAATGTAATATTTTGAAATGGTCTAAACACCAGCTCTTGAGTTTACCTCTATTTTCATTAGGGTGAAATGCTGTTTAGATTCTATGTAGCTTTATTTTCACAAATTACAGTCCCCAGGTTTTTTCTGTTTAAAGTGTCAAGATGTTTTCTGTGGTGGTGGTGGTTGTTGTTGTTTTTATTTATCCTTCACCAGCCAGCCAGGCTTCCCTGGTAGTTCAATCCATAAAGAATCTGCCTGCAATGCAGAAGACGTGGCTTCAATCCCTGGGTCAGGAAGATCCCCTGGAGAAGGAAATGGCAACCCACTCCAGTATTCTTGCCTGGAAAATCCCCATGGACAGACGAGTCTGGTGGGCTACAATCCATGGCGTTGCAATAGTTGGACACAACTTAGAGACTAAACCACAACGCAATTAGCCAGGCCTATATTGATCTTAGGACTTCCCTGGTGGCTCAGACAGTAAAGAATCTGCCTGCAATGTAGGATACCAGGGTTTGATGCCTGGGTTGGGAAGATCCCCTGCAGAAGGGAATGGCAACCCACTCCAGTATTCTTGTCTGAAGAATTCCACGGATAGAGAAGCCTGGCAGGCTATGGTCCATGGAGTTACAGACTGGAACACAACTGAGAGAATTTCATTTTCACATTGATCTTAACAATGTTTGGAAAAGGCAAATTGAAAATGGTACGGCTTTTGAATTCCTGTTCAAAGGAACAATTATCTAATACTCATCACAAATAATATTTATTGAGAGCCTGCAGTGAATAAGATAGATATTATGTTGAGTCCCTGCAACATGTAACCCACTGGAATGTGTCTCTCTTTCTCTCTCTCTCAAGTGAAGTTCTCATCTTTTTTACTCACCACTGAATCTTCCTGCCTGAGAGAGTGCCTGGGAGGAGACAGATGCTCAGTGACTAAGCAGAGAATCAATGAATAAATGAGTCAATGAATGCATTATCTCACTGAATTTCTACAACTAGCCTATGCAGTAGGAAATATACTTATTCCCATTTTACAAATGAGCAAACTAAAGTTTAGAGAAATTGAGTAAGTTGACCAAGATCACATCTATTTAGTGGCAGAGCCAGAATTTGAAGATCTGTCTGTTTTCAAACTTTGTTGTGATTCAGAACCTCCTTCAAGCTTGTTAAAACCCAGATTATTAACTCTCCTGCCCCACAGAGTTTCTGTTTCACTAAGTTTGAAATGGAATTTCAGAATTTGCTTTCCTAATAGGCTTCCCTGGTGGCTCAGACGGTAAAGCATCTGTCTGCAATGCAAGAGACCCGGGTCCGATCCCTGGGTTGGGAAGATCCCCTGGAGAAGGAAATGGCAGCCCACTCCAGTATTCTTGACTGGAAAACCCCATGGATGGCGGAGCCTGGTAGGCTACTGTCCATGGGTCGCAAAGAGTCGGACACGACTGAGCAAAGGGAAGAAGAACAGGTTCCCAGGTGCCACTGAAACTGCTGATCTTGGCACCGCAATTTGAGAAACATAGGCCCTGTGATTCACCTGCATATTTCAAGTAAAATAAATATAAGTATGTTCAGATCTACTTTTGTATGTGATAGCATAATCATTTATTTTTAACAAAATGAGCTCTTTCTCTACGATATATGATACTGTCCTTTCCCACATCCATATGCACTCCCCCTAGTTCACTGCAGCACGTGCAGCTGGTTCTAAACATAAATATATTGAACATTTTGATTAATCTGATGGATATGAGTCTCTTCCCTGAACTAATTTTTATTCTTTTCCAGGGAGTTTTTGTAAAACTTAATTTAGATAGTATCAAATTGACTCCAGTATGATAAAAACATACCCAACATCTAGAGCAAGGTCAAAGTATCACAATTACTCTATTACTCTGCCCAAGAAACAAAGAAACAAACCAAACACAACACTATATTTAACTCTCCTAGGAAACATTTGCTGAATTTAATGTCATGGAAATATCTGGGAGATTATTTGTTAGATGTAGAAACGTTGAATTAGGATTTTGATCTTCACTGTCTAGTGTAGCCAAGTCCCTGGGAGGACCTAAATAATCTATTTCTTACCATGCATTTTTCTTAAATCCTTCAGGTAAAGTCAGATTTTAAAATCATAAAACCTATGATTAGTCATAGATTTATTCCCTGATGTCAGTTCTCCCTAGCACACCCTATAGCCCTCATGTCTTTTTCCTGAATTACTGGAATCATATCCTTGATGGTTCTGCCACCTCAGGACTGGCCAGTCTCTCCACACAGTCCTGCCGGTTATTTTCCAGGATACAGGCCTAATGACACATCCCCATAACCAACAGCTCATCATAACATTTTTCAGGTCAAATTTATACTTATAAACTTTCACTAAAAAATCCTTTAGGATGTTTCTTTCTACAGCTCTCATCTCCCAACACTCCTTTCTGACACATATCCCTCCAACCAGCCTTACTGAAATTCTTGCAGATCCTCCAATGCATCATCTGTTTGGACATCCATCTCTTTTCTTCTACTTGAAAACTCCCTCCACGGCTCACATACCCACACACATACAGGCCCATACACACCTTTTGTCTACTCAATTTCTATTCATTCTTGAAAACACACAATCCAACTGCCACTTCTTCCATGACCATCACTAATTGCTTCTCCAATTTAAAAGTCTTGGCATTTGCTTCAACAACACCCTTGAATACACCTTCCATAGGACCTAACACTCCACACTCACAAAGCAATTTACTCTCTTTCCTCTTCCAGGCTATATATTTTAAAGAGATAAGTACCAGATCTTATATAACTGCAGATTTCTAGTGCTGGTAGAGACTGATGGGCTCCTTGTAGAGTTTCAAAAAATTGTTTAGTGAATGAATAAATAAAAGATAAGGAGGAAAGAAAGAAAGAAGGGAAGTAGAAAGAGAAGCAAGAAAGAAGGAGAAAGAAAGAAAGAGAGACAGACAGACACTAAGAGAAAGAAACTAAAATTGTGATTAAAAATCTCCAGTTAGTTGCTTCAGTTAGATTGAATATTTACTCTTTGGCCAAACCATATGTCACCAAAGAAAATGCCCTGGACATGGAATACCTCCTCAAGCAATTCTGAATAACCCTCTGGTCAGTCATCTGTAAAATGACAGGTTTCTTAAGGTACTTTCCAGTATAAATTTCTGCTATTATTAACTAGCTCAGATGGAAAAAGGGAATGAAATGAATGATCCCTTAAAACTATAGGAGTTAATATTTTCCCTTTGCTAACCTGAACATTTAAAGTATTGAAAAAGATCTCAATCTGACTGAATAGTCACCTCCTATTCCTTGTATTTCATCAGAGTTTTGTATAGTAATCTACGCTCTAAACTATTATGAGTTTAAGTAATTGAAATAGTATTAACTAATTTTGAAGATTAAAAGAAATATCATATCTGAAACTAGCGAATGGAAAGGTGTTGAGTCTTCAATCTTTAAGGCTGAATTAGTCTAATGGTTTTCAACTTTTAACCAATGACCCATTTTTTTAAAATGCAGGGTTTCCCTGGTGGCTTAGTGGTAAAGAATCCACCTGCTAATGCAAGAGACATGAGTTCCATGCCTGGTCCAGAAAGTTCCATGCCTGCTCCACATGCTATGGAGCAGCTAAGGCCGTGTGCCACAACTGTTGAGCCTGTGTTCTAGAGCCCGGGAACCACAACTCATGAGCACTCATGCCACAACTACTGAAGCCCTTGGGCCACAGAGTCTGTGCTCTGCAACAAAAGAAGCCACTGCAAATGAGAAGCCCCAGCACTGCAACTAGAGAGTAGCCCCTGCTCGCCACAACTAGAGAAAAGCCCGAGCTCAGCAATGAAGACACAGTGCCGACAAAAATAAATAAATAAGATTATTTTTTAAATGCATGTAGCCAACATGGAAACTTGTAAATATTTCATCTGTGAGAGCTACTGCAGTGGTAATGTGTTGACTGGTTGAAGTGGTGGTCAGGGAAGGGTAGCCTGGATTCCTGAGTGCAGATATTGGCACCCTCTCAACGCCATCTCTGGGACACTACACAGGTGCTCTGCTTTTCACACCAGTGTCTGTGCCATGACATCCATGCATATCCCTAGGGCTAATCTGGGTTTACTGTGACAGTACAGGAGTTTTTAAAACCACATAAAAGAACTCTGCTCACTTATTCTTCTTCCCATTCTCTAACCAAGTATCACTTCATGAAAGAGTGAACAGCTTGACACTTAGCACTTTACAGAAGTGATTTATGGTTCTTGGGTCTTATGGATTTTGTCCCTCTGCAGCAGGTTTTCATTTTCAAGAAGTTGTATAAGTGATTAACTAATCATCGTAAATGCCTGCATTATATCTCAGAAATGATTCCAGGTCCTGTCATATCTGTGGCCAGGAGCAAGGCCTTACCATGGGATTCCTGGAAGACCAGAAGCAGGCCTGTAAGTGAAGTAAGCATATCTGTGTTCAAAGGTTGCTTTTTCTCTATTGCTTTTGAACAAAGAGTTCATAGGAACTGACAGGTGGTGAATAATTCTATGGCCAGTAAGAAGAAGGAAAAATCTTATGTCTATTTTTTAAGTGTTTATCTTTCCAAAAACCTTTTTAAATTTTATCTTTCTTTAGAACAACATCTTATGAGGCCAGCTTCACAGTGTTTTCAGATCTGTGACTTTCCCTTATCATTGATTTGTTTTGTGGCTTAGTCATTAAATCGTGTCTGACTCTTTTGCGACCCCATGGACTGTAGGCCACCAGGCTCCTCTGTCCATGGAATTTTCCAGACAAGAATACTGGAGTGGGTTGCCATTTCCTTCTCCAGGGTATCTTCTAGACTCAGGGATACAGCCCATGTGTCCTATGTTGGCAGATGGATTCTTTATCACAGAACCACCTGGGAAGCCCCACCATTGATTAGGTAAATCTAACAACAATATAAAAGAAATAATAACTACTGTAAAGAGAAACTATATCTACTCTATGTGTTCATAATATCAGAAAATGATGAAGATATTACCACAAATATTCAGGGTTAATTTTAGAGAAAATGGGTGAATGCCCAAGATTCTATGGATAACCTTCATATGTCAAGCTTAAGAGTCAGCAGTGATTTCTGGGAGTTCTTAAAAGTGTTTGGAAAGACAGAAATGACCACATCTAACCCATTTTATGGAAACTGCCAGTCCTTGTGAATATGTTTTAATAAAGAAAACAGATAGCATCTACGTATGCATGATATGCAGCTTCCCCAATGGTTCATTGGGTAAACAATCTGCCTGCCATGCAAAAGATGCAGGAGACTCAAGTTCGATCCCTTGGTCAGGAAGATCCCCTAGAGGAGGAAAGGGTAACCCACTCCAGTATTCTTGTATGGAAAATCCCATGGACAGAGGAGCCTAGAGGACACAGAGGAGCCTGGTGGAATACAATCTGCTGCTACTGCTGCTAAGTCGTTTTAGTCATGTCCGACTCTGTGCGACCCCACAGACGGCAGCCCACCAGGCTTCTCTGTCCCTGGGATTCTCCAGGCAAGAACACTGGAGTGGGTTGCCATTTCCTTCTCCAATGCATGCAAGTGAAAAGTGAAAGTGAAGTCGCTCAGTCGTGTCCAACTCTTACCGACCCCATGGACTATAGCCTACCAGGCTCCTCCATCCATGGGGTTTTCCAGGCAAGAGTACTGGAGTGGGGTGCCATTGCCTTCTACGAAGTTGCAAAGAGTCAGACACGACAGCATGAGCACAATACATGATATGGCATGCCCTGAATGCTTTCACATCTTTAATGAATTTAATTAAAAAAAAAAAAAAACCCTATGAGTTAAGTACTACTACTAATCAAATTTTAAGAATGAGGAATCTGAATCACTGTGAGTGTATGTTACTTTCTCAGTATTGCAGAGTAATAAAGTAAAAACCAAGACACTAAGAGGCCTATGGCAACCCTCTGTAACACTATGTTACTCTGTCTGTTTCTGTTGCTGACATTGAATAGGAATCTCCACAGAAGGATAACAGGATGATAAACTCTAAGAAACTTCATACACCAAAATAACACCACTTTTGTCTGAGTGATCTTACATGACAGTAATTGTGGGGCCCTAATTATTTGGCAATCAATGGACCAAACCATTGAAATGTACTTTTAGAGCAGTCTTTCTAGTCTTCCCTTCCTCCTTTGAACTTTTTTGCTGATTTAGTCTTGAGATATAGTGACTGACAATTGGCTTATCCTTCCTGGTGTAATTTCTAAGAAGGTAGGGATAGTATCTTACTATGGTTCTCATCTCTGCTTTATCTGGACCATATCTTTCTAATATTAGAGGAAAAAAATGATCCTGTCTCATTATCCTCCACTAAATTTTCCAGTAGAATTAAGGTGTCAACTACAAATTGGCACTTACCGAGAACATTTGCCAGAGACTAAACAACAACAACAAGGGCATTTGCCATCTGCCTCTGCAGAGATCGAACCCTGTGCTGCTGCAGCTGTCGACCTTCAACACCCTCTAAGGGTAATTTGGGTGGAGAGTGAGGCACTCCGTGCTCCGGGGAACTGGTGGAACAGGTCTTTAGATAGTTAGCTACTTTCAGGAACTGATTTCATGATCCCAATCATTGCAACTGTTCATATCTAGAAAAGCACTAAATCCCTTCATGGTGACATCGGCTCCTCATGGCTAGCAGAAACCCTTTTGTAAAAGAAGTGCTTGATTGCATTGAACTCTCCCTTCACCAAAATATCATATATTGACCTCCCCCCACTCCCTCTTTTGAGCAGTCTCTCAGACCTATCTGAGGTGCTGTCTCCCAAGCTGCAATCCTCATTTCGCCCTACATACAACTTCACTCACAACTCCATGTTGTGCATCTTTTTTAGTCAGCAAAGGAATACTTCTTTCCCTGGGCTAGTAAATGTTTAACCACCTGCTCTTTGGAGGAATTTAAAAAAAAAAAAAAAAAAAAACTTGCTTGGTAGCATTTGTCAATTCCCGTGGTATAAATACTATTCCCATCACCAAATTCAAGTGACTAACCAACATGATGTCACTGGATACAGTGTTGGAAGAGATGCTAACAATGGGTTTTCCACCAGCTGCCAATCAGTACAAAGACTGTGTTAGCCATTCAGTGAAATGTAAGTCCCACTGAAGAGTAGAGAAAAGATAAACAAGGAAAAATATGAGTAAATACTGACTTTGGGGTTTCTATTTAACATCCTCTGGTCCCATGAAACTTCACAAGTAGCTTGGCTAGCTATTTCTTCTGTCGCCCTTTCAAAATACCTGTGATGACAGATCAAAGTGTTAATCTCCCTCTATTTTCACTTGACCAGTTTCACTAGCCAACTGTAAACTTTCTGAGGGCAGATTTATCTTATTGCTATTTTATCCCCTGACTCTGCCCTAAAGAAAAAAAAAAAAAAAAGTTGAATGAAAGAAAAAATCCTTGAAAAATCTTGTTTCAGCCCAAGAGATTGTATCTATTTTTTTATTAGCAACTAGAGGTCATGAAGTGGCACCCCATTCCAGTACTCTTGCCTGGAAAATCTCATGGATGGAGGAGCCTGGTGGGCTGCAGTCCATGGGGTCACAAAGAGTCAGACACGACTGAGCGACTTCACTTTCACTTTTCACTTTCACGCATTGGAGAAGGAAATGGCAACCCACTCCAGTGTTCTTGCCTGGAGAATCCCAGGGATGGGGGAGCCTGGTGGGCTGCCATCTATGGGGTCGCACAGAGTCGGACACGATTGAAGCAACTTAGCAGCAGCAGAAGCAGCAGAGGTCATGAGTATACACCTGGATTTTGCCCTTAATGCAGAATTTGCCTGCTTTGTTGATTTATGGTTAATCCATAGCATTACCCTTTAACATAGTTATTTGTAGTTGGCGGTTATGTTCTGCAGACTTGTGAATAAGAAGCAATTAATTTTCCATACTTAACACTAATGAAATTTCATTTGAAATGAAAAGTAACTACAGAATTAGCATTTGCATCTACTTAGCAGGTTGTCTTCATTATGTAACAAACAGAAACAAAGTACTTGAAGTCCATCTTAGGCAAAGGCTTGAAAATGGAGTATAAAGAGCTAGATAAAGACTGACAGGCAGTTAGGCAAATACAAAGAGAAGACTAACTCAAATTATTATAAATGTATTTAAATAGCTAGATTATCAGTTTATTGCAGGTATAATAGGAAAAACTGAATAATTTATTGAACATTCTCATATAAGCAATAAGACAAGAAGAAAGAGGTTATAGAGGAGGATATATATATATATATAAGCCATGAATAAATGAATTAGGCAGCAGAGATGGTGAAAGTTTTAGTAGGTTTGGACTAGGTTTTTTTAAAAAAAGAAAAGAAAAAAATACTCAGTTTCTGTAAAGTCTTAAAATATCTGCCAGTGGAGAACAGTAGGGGAGAATGGCCTAGAATGGGATAGCTTTTCCTCATCTTTTTACAGCTAGTCATTTTTTTCAGAGACTAAAGGCAAGTCTTCGTCACACTACTATTTACTGAAAAGAATGAAAAATGAGGAGGTGGTAATAGGGAAGAAGAGAAAGAGAGAAAGAAACAGTGCAAGCAAGCCAAATAAACATGTGCTTGAGGAAGATGTGCAAAACCTAAACTTCCTGGTGCTATTTTGTACATTTAGTGAAAAAAAACAATTACTCATGTTCATTTTAAAAAAATAATTAACCCATTTCTTCCTTTACATCTATAATTAGATAAATGCCATGATTATTGTTTTATATAATATATATTTATTTTATTTATTATTTTATATAATATATGGGCTTCCCTGGTGGCTCAGTGGTAAGGAATCCACTTGCCAATGCAGTAGATGTAGGTTCAGTCCATGGGTCAGGAAGATCCCCTGCAGGAGGAAATGGCAACCCACTCCAGTATTCTTGCCTGGGAAATCCCATAGACAGAGGAGCCTGGCAGGCTACAGTCCATGGGGTTGCAAAAGAATTGAACATGACTTAGTGACTAAACAACAGCAAACAACAACATAATATATATTTCCATAAAATATTATTTTTAAAAATATACTGACTTTTAACTACAGATTTAAAAAACCCAACATACTATCACCATTTTCTCAATGAACAACCTTGATGCTGGCTGAGCAGACTTGGTTTCTGCAGGAGAGTCAGGCAGAAATGCTGGTAAATAAATGTTTGCTTTTTACTGAAAAGTAATAGGGATGGAGCCTCTGATGTAACTACAGACAGATTTTAGAACTTTAGAAAAAGATGGTTTCTGCACTTATGAATATTTTGGACAAGAAAGGATTTTTTGAAAATGAAATCATCAGCTTCAGTGCAATGTTCTCTAATAGTTCCCTTTAAAAGAGAGCAGGTGGCAGTGTCCAATGACAAACACTGAGATGCAGTGAGCACTCCTGAAATCAAATTCAGTAGAAAATACACATTTTCTTCTTGTATTAGTATGGCTGTGTTTGTGGCGCTGTGTACCTCTGTGTATCTTGCTAATTATATCATCTGTCCTATTCAACAAATGCAGAGAAATGGATGGTGCTTATGCATGTCTTTACTTTTAGCATTTACTTCTGGACAATATTGGCTCTGCTAATGAGATTTCCTGGATATTGTATCTTTCTGTCTTACTGGGCTTTCCAGATACTAATATTTGTGTTTCTGAGCACCAAATCATTTTTCTTTAAGAATTTTAGAGTTTTCTAAAATCTTTAAAAATCCCTGACTTCTTGAACAGAATAGATATATTAACAGTTGCATCTTTCTATGACTCTCTCAATCAGTATCATCAATAATGCTTACTGTTTGATTCTGTCATACAAAGATGTCCTCAAGGCTCACTATACACTAACAAGCCCCAATATACCATGTGTTTTGAGTTGTTTACTGATAGTTTTGTTGTTAATCATTAAGGCTGCCAAGTAGTAATATTCCCTCCATCATTGTTTGTTCTCTTTTGCTAAGACCTGAAATCAAACCATCATATTTATCAAAATAGTGTGCATAAAAAATGGCAAAGTAGAAAGTTTTTAGTTCACAAATTCTGACAGCATCTCTTTGCACCCAGATATGGGCTCACTTTTAGTTTCTTGGTTACCAGAGGGGTGAGGAGGGCCAAGATAGATGAAGAGGATTAGGAGGTACAAACTACTAGGTATAAAATAAGCTGCAAGGATGTAATGTATACAGCAGAAGGAATATAGCCAATATTTTATAAAAACTTTATGTGGAGTATAACCTATAAACATATTCAATCACTACACTGGAATCTAGCATAATATTATAAGTCAAATAAGTAATAAAAATAGAATCAACAAGGTATTTAGAATACCTACATTTGAAAAAAGGAGGTGTTTGATGTTGTAGGAAACTATGAGACTCCTAACAATATAAAATAAAAATTAAGTTCTAAATGAAAATCCGAGTCAAAGATACAAGGTTGTTCACAGTTCACTGGCTTTGTTTTTGGTCTTTTTTGGTCAACTGACATGATGGGGACTGGTGGAAATATCTTAGAGAATATGCTTTTTGTCTCTGTGTCTCTCTCTCATGCATACAACCATACATACCATCCACCACCCACATCTCTTGCATAGAGGGTAAGGAAGAATGTTCTTTCTATGTTTGTTTGTTTTTTTTAATAGTAATTTTTCTTGATGGTCTGCCCAGATTCCTTCTACATGTCAGGCCACGTGTACAATATGAAGCAATAGAGATAAAATCATGACAGATGTTCTGAATAAACTGAAGCTGCTGACCCTTTTACCACTTTCTCCTCCAGCTAGAGTTCCATGACAGAGAAGGATGAAAATTCACTAAGCAGAAAATCTCATTTAGGCCATGGAAATTTGAATGCAATTATAAATTTTTGCTTCATTTCTTTGGTTGAAATCCAACTTATATCAGAAATATCAGTGCAAATTTATTTAAAATAGACTATCTCTTTTTCATTTTTATTTATTTTTCCCCAACCAGAGATCAAACTGTCACCCCCTGAAGTGGAAGCACAGTATCTTAACCACTGAACTGCCAGGGAAGTCCCTCTACCCTTTTTCATAGTGAAAGGGGGAACTACTCATAATAACGAAGAGTCCTGGACAGAGGGTGTGTGATCACCCTACTCAAGTAACACATGATACTGAGTCAAGGCACAGACCCTCACTGACCACTTTGAAGACATGCTTAGTAAGACTATCTAAAACATCAGAGTTAAGTGTGGCAGAAATATTGGAGAAAATTCAAAATTGAAAATGTGGTATTTTGTTTGACCATGTATCATTAGTTGGTACATTTAAAAAATTCTATTTATTTACCTTGAATGTATGTTGTCCTATCTGATAGGATTATTTTAAAAATTAGCATATTAATAATAAGAAAGCTGCCTATTTTAATACATTCCCAGAGATATGGTCCTTGAAAAGAAATTTCTTCCCTAATGGTGGATATATATTCAATACTTAGATGCATTCTTTTGTTCTTTGTGCCTCTAACTTCCATCTCAGGGTAGCATTAAAGTTTGTGAATCAAATGACTATTTGACATGTCAAGTGAATCAAGTGAATTAAATGACTACTGGATATATATACCACATCTTTATCCACTCATGTGTCACAATGGAATACTACTCAGCCATTAAAAGGAACATAACTGGGTCATTTATAGAGACATGGATGGACCTAAAGACTGTCATACAGATTGAAGAACATCAGAAAAACAAACATCGTATGTTAATGCATATAGATCCCTGGGTGGGGAAGATCCCCGGGTAGGGAAGATCCCCTGGAGGGCATGACAACCCACTCCACTATTGTTGCCTGGAGAAGCCCATGGACAGAGGAGCCTGTGGGACTATAGTCTAGAGGGTCTCAAAGTTAGTCTGACGTGACTGAAGCAACCTAGCATGCTTGCATGTGAAATCTAGAAAAATGATACAGATGATCTTTTTTCAGGGTAGGAGTGAGATGCAGATATGTGAACAGATGTGTGGCCATGGGGGCAGGGGGAAGGAGTGGTGGGATGAACTGGGAGATCGGTACTGACATGTATACACCACTATGTGTGAAATAGATAGCTAGTAAGAAGCTGCTGTTTAACACAGGGAGCTCAGCTCCGTGGTTTGTGGTGATCTAGAGGGGAGGGGTGAGGAGGAGGGAGGGGTGGGGAGGGAGGGAGGAGGCTCAAGAGTGATGGGATGTGTGTATGCACATAGCTGGTTCACTTCATTGCACAGCAGAAACTAACACTGTAAAGCAACTGTATCCCAATATTTTGGAAAAAATTACTATTAGATAAATACTCTTGACTAATAAACAGGCCTCAAGACTAGAGTAAGGAGTCCTTTTTAGAAGTTAGAGAGATACTAGTGAAAATGAAGTGAAGTCGCTCAGTCATGTCCGACTCTTTGCGACCCCGTGGACTGTAGCCTACCAGGCTTCTCCATCCATGGGATTCTCCAGGCAAGAATACTGGAGTGGGTTACCATTTCCTTCTCCAGGGGATCTTCCCGACCCAGGGATCAAACCCAGGTCTCCCGCATGGGAGGCAGACGCTTAAGTTGCTCCTAAAAATGTATTGCTATGTCGGGTGCAGGCTTCTTAACACACGATTCAGACTGATTCTCAATCTAGAGAAGGATTCTCCAATCCAACTGGAATTCTGTAGGGAAGAGAGCGGTCATTGACTGCAGATGTCCACTCCAGATGTGAGATGGAGAAGCTGCTGTGAGCTCACGTGCCAGGTGTTTACTGATTTTGGTCCGTTAAAGTCCCAGCACTACAATCTAGCATTCAAGGACCTCTCTGGAAACTTTGTTTCCGAGCATTATGTCCCAAAAAAACACCCATCACAAAATTTCCACTCTAGCCAAGCAGGTACATTCAGAGTCCCCTAAAATATTATTTTATTCCTCACGTTTCTTAGATGGATTTCTTACAAAAATGACTGTGACATGGAGCTTTACTTACAGGATTTTTAATGGAAGTGATCTGTGGAACACCTGTAAGAAAGTGATGGGAGAAGGACTTGGCAAAAGCAGAATGTGAACTGTGACACTGTTGCAACAGCGCCCACCATCAAATCCATGAGGAACTTCAGAGCTGGCTGACCCGGAGAGGTGTCACACTGACTGGGCTTTGTACCTTCACGTTAACCAGGCATTGGGTGCGGCTGCCCCTTGAAAGGGGCCATAACCTTGGGTGATACAGGTCCCTTGGGCTGAGGGCTATTCCTGGACCTGGACTCAGCTGTGAGTTTCAGCAGCCAATCACTCCTAGTGGTGAGGACATGAGTGCCCGGGTCTGATGCAGGGAGATGCCGGCACAACAGCACTCCCCACACCACTCTTCTGCTTGGAAAGCCACCTCCCATAGGACTCTCACTATTCTTACAGCAGAGGTCAAGTGCCACCTGTTATTCCTTTCCTGTTCTGACTACCCTGGCCAGAGAAAAGTTTCCACACCCCTGAACTCCTTGTTAGTATCATGACAACTCAGGAAACAGCTGTTCCCAAGCAGGGCAGAGGGAGAGTAGATGTTGAAACACAATCCCATCCAACTTAGCCAATATTTTTTTTTGCATGACGCATGGGGGTTTCATTTTGCATCAAAAAAGAAGGGAGGGTACACAGTATCTAGGACATAAAAAAACTTGAAAAACAATAAGCCAGAAAGATAGTGACACTGATTCTGTTCTCGAGTGGTACCAGAAACCCCCTAAACCTTTACAGCAGTTAGAACAAAAATTTGAAAGCAACATTTTCAAGAATGGTTTTATGATACTTAAATTCAAGTAGCGCTGCTCCTGGGGCTAATGCAACACCAATGACACAAATTATGGGATGTGTCTTCTTCTCAACTGTTTTACAAAACACGGTGCAGCCTGTGCACTCTAACAAGGAGGGATGGTGGTTATCCAAAGTTCGAGTAATCTCATAGAGGACTCTGGCAGCCACTGAAGAGGTGAGTATTTTTCAAGAGTCTCATAGGCATCACTGAGGAAGCTGGAGAGAAAACATGAATGAACAACTTGTGAGCACCATGAGTAACTGTCTACGGACATTCGTGTATGGAAGAGATGACTGGTTTTATGCCCTGAGTCATGAGGCAGAGGTAGGAAGGAGTAAATCTGCTGAATTAATGAAATTCATCATGGATTTTAGTATGAGCTAATTTGAAAAACTCAGTTTCCCCTAGAAGTTATCACATAATGCCTATAACTATTTGTGTGTGTATCTCTTCTAACTAGACTATAAAATACTTGCAGGACCATGTCTTTCCTTCACAAATATTTGATGATTAATTCATAGATTGATGGCTAAAGTTCTCCTAGGGTTCTAAAGGATGCTATTTATTATTTATTCCATCTCATGGACTGGGCTTAATAAGCAAATAATCATAATTATAAAGGAGTGCTTTCTCAACAGTGATTAATGTCTTTTCCATCAGCTTTTTTTCTTTTATTAATATTAGAGTCCCTATATCCTTAACTGTCTTCTTCCAAATGTCTCATATTCCTATTTTCACTTCTTCCCATCATGGGAGATTCCTTCATGATGGCGCTGTTCCATTCCCCCACCAAGACTTACATGACATTTAGGATCACAGCGTTCTTAGATGCTGGTGACATTATCCAAATATAAAGGTGTTTAATAGATCTGAGAGCTTCCCTGGTAGCTCAGATAGTAAAGAATCCACCTGCAATGCAGGAGACCTGGGTTTGATCCCTGAGTCTGGAAGATCCCCTGGAATAGGGAATGGCAACCCACTCCAATATTCTTGCCTAGGAAATCCCACGGATAGAAGAGACCGTCAGGCCCCAATCCACGATGTCACAAAGAGCTGGACACGCCTGAGAGACTAACATACAAGACAGACCTGAACCACAGATAAGAAAGTGAGTTAAACAGAGACCCTGGCTTAGGCTACTTTTTAATCTTCTTTCCGTAGGCTCTTAGATTTCTATTCTTTCTCCCACATGTTTTGGCTATAAAACTGAATACTGATAAAGCATTAGTTGGTACATTTCTAAATATTTTCAAACACTGTGAATGAAGGTGAGGTAAACCAATGAGTCTGAGAGGATTTTATGGATTACTCATGGGATGGTAGGTTAGTTGGTTCTTTCACAGTATTTTCTTGTTCTCTTTCCCAAACATAGAAAATTCTCACTCTACAAAGTCTGCTCAATGCTAAACTTCAAAAATGACCTCCAACATACATACTTTGTTCAAGATGTGGGAATCACTTCCTGAATTTTAACTGGGCCAAAGAGACATATGTGTATGCATATCCATGATAGTCTCATAAATACATAATATGTTACATATACAAGTGTTTCGTACTTTTTCATAATGAAAATATGTAGACAACACAGAAACTAAGACAAGTACAAACATAAATATGAGAGGATTCTAAATCATTTCTGTGGAGAAAGAAATGCTTGGGGCTTTTAGGGGTCAATACTTTGCTTGATAACAATGCCCTCTACACAGGGAAGGTTTCCTTTACACTTAAAGGAGGGTTTTGATTGGATAAGCCAGATTATTGTACCACCTTTTTCATGTTTTATGGAGGCAGAGTCTTAGAAATGCAAAAGAGCAAGAAATCTCCTTTTTTAAATGAATAGCATTTTCTTACATAGGCTCTAACTGCCTCCTAAACTGCCAAGTGATAGTGAGCATTATAAAACCATCTCAGAAGAAATATCCTATTTCCTAATACCCAGAAAGCATCTTGAGAGTTGATTGTCCTCTAACTGAATTCCCTATCTGACCCAAGTCTTACTCTGCAAGCTTTTGTTCATGCATTTCCTTCCTATTAGTGTTTACAAAAATCGCAAAGGTCAAAGTGCAAGTGGTAATTGCTTTTGGCACTTTAGAAAATGGTCTTCTTTCTGTACTTATCATTTTCTCTAAAGCTGTCTTCTGCTGGGTCTTTTATCAATTGTGCTTCACACCGTAGATCAACACATTTGGAGCCCTCTGCCTGCTAAGTCCCTTTCTTGTATTCCGTTCAGTTCAGTTCAGTCGCTCAGCCATGTCCAACTCTTTGTGACCCCATGAATCACAGCACGCCAGGCCTCTCTGTCCATTACCAACTCCTGGAGTTCACTCAGACTCACGTCCATCGAGTCAGTGATGCCATCCAGCCATCTCATCCTCTGTCGTCCCCTTCTCCTCCTGCCTCCAATCCCTCCCAGCACCAGGGTCTTTTCCAATGAGTCAACTCTTCACATGAGGTGGCCAAAGTACTGGAGTTTCAGCTTTAGCATCAGTCCTTCCAAAGAACACCCAGGACTGATCTCCTTTAGACTGGACTGGTTGGATCTCCTTGCAGTCCAAGGGACTCTCAAGAGTCTTCTCCAACACCACAGTTCAAAAGCATCAATTCTTCAGCGCTCAGCTTTCTTCACAGTCCAACTCTCACATCCATATATGACCACTGGAAAAACCATAGTCTTGACTAGACGGACCTTTGTTGGCAACATAATGTCTCTGCTTTTGAATATGCTATCTTGGTTGGTCATAACTTTCCTTCCAAGGAGCAAGTGTTTTTTAATTTCGTGATTTAAAACTCACTGAAGTAGCCTAGTGCAAATACACTAATATTTTATATGCTAGATTTCTATGAGAAAGCAGTGAGTAGAAAACTTAATTCTTTTTCTGCAGTTTGGTGCAGTCATAAAATAGTTGAGATTTGAAGATGAGTTTATATACCAGAGATGAGACACTTAAGAGAAAACCTAAAAGGAGAAAAAAACTTTAATACTTTTTTTGTTTTCTATTTAAGATCATTATGAATAAGAAAGACAATATAAGTGGTCCACCTTTTCAAAGAGTATGCATGATTCTTATTGCCATCCTGCTAATACTTCCATGTGCTAGAACTACTGCCTGATTTCTTCCTTCATTGTTTCCTAAGGACTTATTTCCCTACCTGCCTTTGTTATGAATCCAGAGCTTGTATTGGATCTATCCCTGCTCACCTTTATTTCTTCAGTGATTTAGTTGAGCTCTTTCCTACTATCACCACACTTACTTTATAGAAAACCAAGAGAGAGATTTTCTGACTTAATACCATTAGACTTATCTCCTAATGTCGATCTGTCAAGTCATCATTACTTTGAGCCTTTATCTATAGGAACAGAGGATGTTTATTATTGGATCCAGGCTCTTTCTCCATTTTCCTCTCCACATTCACTTATAGTAAATAACAGTGCTTACTGTAAGACAAGCATGTACTCTTACAGTGAAGCTTTATTCCAAGAGCATCAAATTCTATAGTAAAAATGTCATACTTTACAAAACTGATCCAAGCTTTTAAGATTAACAGAGAGGAAAGAGATTCTGAAGGTATTCACAATTTACCAATCTTTGGGTAAAAAAAAATGTATTTAATTTGGATTCATTAATTTGCCAAAAGTGACCCATGTTTCCCAGTAGCAATAGGAAGAAATATAGTAATATTTTCACTCCTAAAGCCCTTTCATCCCCAAATCATAAATATGCTGCAATCATTAATTAATTAAGTATTCCAGCCTTACCACTGAAGTAGGTGAGTTTCCTGTCTCCAACTGAGGCCAGTGCTCAGAGAAACGCAGAAATCTTCCCTAATGCAGCTAATTAGGCAGTGCTTCACCACTAGGGAAAATTTCTGATCCCAGCTGGAGATCAACTTGTGCCCTGAAGAAATGAGACTTAATAGCCCTTCAAGTTCTCATCCTAACCTCTGTCCCTGCTGTTGATATTCTTAATCATATCAATATCTAGTTCTTTTTGGCCTATTACAGAGCTGTTGGTCCACAGGGCATCCAGGGTCTTAAAGAAATCACAGACAAAATGTACACTGTATTAAAACAAACAAACAAACAGATCCTTCTCTTCTACGTTCAGAATTTAACTTCTGTCTGTGGGAAGGTCACATATTGAATGGGTGTTGTGATCACCTCTCAGAAGCAGGATGGACTCATATGCTCACAATCTGGTTCACATGTTGAGACTGATGATATACACAAGAGAATATAACGAAGGTTTATTCATCACAGTGAATACCCCCGGAAAGAGCAGGGCTGGCTCCCAAGCTAGTCCAAAAATGACTTATGAGAGCAAGGAAAGGTGTCTGCCATGGGAGTTTATTAAAGGTGGCTAAGGAGTAAGACTGAGGTGAGGGTCCCACAGGCACTGATGGGGGCTGGCATGGTTTGAACTTTCTTCGCACCACGGTCAAAGAAGTGAGGGCATTCTTAAGGCAGAGGGAAAGATGTAGAGGTGAGGCAGGAAAGTTGTCAGCACTCAAGCACCAAAACTTCCTCACTCTTAAAAAAAAAAATCAGTCACCCTTTATTACTCAACACTGCATAAAATTCCCAGATCGCACAAAGATGTTGTATGCGTATTACTCTATGAAAGAATTACATGTTAAGGGAGCACTTGGGGAGATATAATATAAATAAATAATTCAATGTCTTTAAGATTTTTTACTGAGATGTTATAAGCACAGTCAGTAACAGTTGGTAGGGCCTGTGGTACCAGGAAATAAAAGGCACCTCTTCTGATAAATGGTAATGAAATGTGGTCAGGCTCCTCTGTGGATTCCTTGTATTCCTGGCCTTCTTTTTTGGCCCTAATTCTATCTTTGCCATTTAAAATATCATGGTATTACTCTTTCTGACCATTTAACAATAGTGAAAGTGGTAGCAGCTAAAGGACTTAACCCAGGGTCACAAAGACCATATGACTTCTGATTTAGCATTAATCCACCAAAGCAGAATGTCCCTTCCCATTATTTGTCATAATCTCAAGAATCATAAATGTATGATATTCCCTTCCCTTCAAGCTTTCTAAAAACCATGTTGTGTGGTCTTAATTTTGTTGTACAATTTAATCTAAATTAAAAACGGGTAAAAAGAGTTTAGCCATGTCATCTTAAAAGATTAAAGCTATACAAAGGAAACTTCTGAAGTTACTGTTTGAATTAATGAAATGTTCCCAACAAACATTCCATGAACAAAACAAATTTCTCAATATTCTAAGCTTCTTGTTGTTTCCTCATGTTATAACAGGAGCTCTGATGTTGTTTTTAGGTTCAAGTTAGACAATATTACGTAGCAGGGAACATTTCTCTCCAGGCTTATACATCCATTCTTGGTATCCTGTTCTGGTTCACCCATGGCTGCAGATCAATACTTCCTACTGTTTCAGTGCCTGTGTTTCTCCTCTCTCCTCATGTATCACAAACTGCTCTTAAGAAATGATCTGATAACTGCTAAATATAAAACTTTCTTTTATCACTATGGAAGTAAGGTGATTTGACTTATTCTTTTTTTCATTCAACAAAAATATATTGAGCAATATGATATTGTGGGCTTGGGCAAAGCAAGACAGACCTAGTCTTCTGCTCTCATGGAGTACAGCTTAGGATATCGGGCAAGCATTCATCCTTCATGTAAGGTAGACAGAATTTTTGTGATCTCCCAAATGTCTTAAACCAGGACATGGAAGAGGCAATATGCAAATATATGCCTCTGTTATTCTAAATCCCATACCCTTCATTATGAGGTAGCAAAGAGACGTTTCTAAGCTTAAATGCATTCAATTCATGGAGGAGCTATTAATTTTACAAATGGAATTGAATATTGGACAGCAGACCTTACCTAAATCAAAACCATTGCATACTACATAGCCTGTCCCTCTTCAGTACATTCAGAAGGCTTGGGGTTATTAATTTATTTTTCTGAATGTTTATGTAACCTTTTACTATATTCCTTTAGGCTGTAAAAAAAGCCTCAGTAGAGGTTTATCTGTTGCTAAAGGCAAGGAACACAGGAGTTGGCTCCAGGCACAGTTATAAAATAAATATGGTATTTTTTTTTTTCCCAAGAAGAAAAATAGCCATGAGAAAGGCAGTTTCCTAAACAGGATGTGTTGGGAATTTTTTTTTCCACTCATGATTGAGTGTGGCAACAAACTAGGATTATTGTTTTAGACATCTTAAACTTAAAAAAAAAAAAAAGCCTGAAATATATTATAGAGGAACATGGAAGCAAGCAGATCTCATATAAATTCCTAGGAGCCAACACAGAATTCATTTCAAGGCTGACCATCTTAGTATGTATGTTTAATTACTCAGTTACTGATATGCAAAATACCTTGTCACCAATACAATTGTTGGTTTATCTGGCATATGCTATATAACACCGTGGAAGAACAAGCCACTTGACTTTGTGTCTGGAAATGTTAAAAAAGAAGTATACTCCATAATGTTTATTCTGCATCGCAGCGTCTTTGCAAAAAGGATCAGCTCAGAATGAACTTGCATTTTCTTTCTTTGTGTTGTCAAGGAAATGGCCCAATGTTAGATCAGTTTTTGTCCTTGTTAAACTAATTCCAGAATGAGGTTTTTAAAAGTGGATGCCTACACAAGTATATTTTCATTTGTTACACTCTGCTAAAAAGGCATTGGCACAGTGTGTTTTGACTTTTTAAAATGTTCTCAGGATTTGAAAGGCTGGTCATTGTTGTTATGTTTTACTTAAACTCTCAACAACCTGTCAGAAAGGGGTGAAACAGTCAAGATATAAAATATACAAAACATTTCAAAGTAGAGTGAAACACACTTAAGCTGTTTTTTAATCATCTATATTGTGCCTTTAAATCTTGATACCTCATTTTGGGGGGAAAAGAATCTAAATGGAACAGGAAATGACAACATAAGATAACTTACATAAAAATAAAAATTACTGGAAAGAGGAAACTGATGTTTGAGGCTAAAGCCTACTGTCCTATTTGGAAGCTAAGATGTATCTCTTCCCAAGAAACAGTTTACCCAGAGCCTACCTTCTCCTTGATAGTCAGAGTATTTTCTACCACTCAAATACCAAAGAAATCTATTCATTTTAAAGTAAAAAGAAATCAAAACCATTTTCCCAAATAGATGGTAGTCTACAGTAGATATTGCACTTTTATTTACTAATATATAACAAAATGTGAGTGGAGACAATTTTTAAATTCCACCAACTATTAACTTTCTGATTTTTACTTTAAAGAGGTGACTGTGTTTTCAAAAGACTCATGTTTTCCTATGAATAACAATTAAGACTCACTTCCTCTGTAGTTAAATATCAGCTGTCTAATTCAATGTCTTTCAGTAGGAAGGTTTAGCCTCCGTACCTTTTCTACTAATTCAGCATTTATAAGAAAAATATTCCTTTTCCATACGTGCCTGAAGGAATGAAGCCAAAAGCTTAAATTGTTAATATTGACCAAAAATGTACACAGCCGCAGCATATGCCCCTTGCCATTCACAAAACATATGCTAATTGGAAGTAAATATCATCCATCCATGACTAGACTTGCAAACTCAGAACTGCTTTACAAATAACAAGGTGTGCCTTCTTTCTTTATCAAACAGCAGAGAGAAGGAAAGTCACCCATGGCTCTGTGAATGCATTGATTGATATCCTGTTATTTATGTGATTATACAATGAGAAGAAATGTAGGTAAGAAATGAAGAATCTTAGATAAAATTTCTCAATGAATTTCATGTCCAAAAAGAAAATACATGTATTTGAATAACAAAACTCACATTTATCCATTTTAATTATTTATTGATTCCCAGGGGTACTGAGCTGGTTTGTCAAATAAAAATGATATTTCTGAATACTCTGAATTTTTTTTTTTTTACTGAGGTGAAGGATGAAGAAGATTGAAGACATCAAATAACCAAAAACAAACAAACAAAAAAATTGTTCTGAGTTCCTGGTATCTTAATCTTATATACATAGTTGGACAACTTCAAACCAGGTTGAATGTCATTGTGTCTATATTTAAGAATTAGATGACTTTTGGGTCTAATGGTACCCTCTCCTTCCGTGCTTCTTTTCTCACATCTGGTCGCCAAAGAGTCGTTCCGTCACCCTGTAGCCTGCTAATGAGATCCCCCATTTAATTAATACCATAAGAATTTTAATTCTGACTGAATCAATTTAACGTGATGTGATTTTGTCAGCTCTATTCCCCAAGTAAAAAGTGAGCCTGATGCTTATTACATACATCATTTCACGGGCCCTGCATTCCCTGCTGACTTAAACAAATTCTAATTAAGACTAATTAAAGCATCATTTATGAAAGCGCTTGTGATAGCTATGCAAACATTCTGGGTGGGTATGCTTTGCATAATAATTATCCTAGTTAATATTAAGACTAAGTCCTTGGCAATTAGATCTTTGAAACAGAGAGTTATTCTGAATTTAGCCCTTTTCAGTGTAAGCAATTAATAAAAAAAAAAAAAGTGCTAAATTTATGTAGTGGCTTCATTAACAAAATAAATTTAGAAGTACTGGTATTGTTAGCATTTTTAAAACTAAGCATAATTCCTAATCCAGGTGACAGTTATTAAAATAAAAGAATGCAATTCCTGGATCTGGTAAATTTATTGTAGCCATCTAAGAAAAAACTTAATTTTATACGTTTCAGTCAGTTTTATTTATTTTTTTAGTCAGTTTTATTTTTAAATAAACTTGACTAGTCCAAAGCATATTACTCAAATATTACTTAAATATATAGATGTCTTCTAAGGAACACAGACACCTGAAACAGTATTTTATTTTGAAAATCAGTTTTTTTAAAAACATTTTAAAAATCTAATACAGACTCAACGTGTTGTACAAGCAAATTAAATTTTTTTATAAAATCTTCAATTTTATAATGACTTGATAGACCTAGTATGCAAAATTTTTTAAAAAAATGCTTCCTTACCCCGTTGAGTTTTGTGAAATTAAAAATTCTTACTGCATTCATAGTTTGCTTTTCTTTATTTTTAAAATCCCAATTATATTGTCAGTATTCATTGTGCTGCAAAATTGAAATGTATTAAAATGCTGTAAGAACTGCTAGCCTTTCAAACTCCTATATATACTATTTCTAGGACTATATGGAAGGGTCAAGTGAAGTTGGAGGTTTGAAGAGGCAAATGGGTAGAAAGAAAGAAAATATGACTCCTTTATTAAACAGGTAAAGGAGACTGATAATAGATGTTACCAATAGAAGACTTAAAAGCTTCTTTCTCTTTCATCTTTACAAATACAGTGAATGCAAAATTCAGGGCAGGAAACTCAGAGGTAGGCAACTACTAAAAAGGCTGAGAGCATTAAAAATATAGTCAACTGGCTTTTATCCAGCTGTGCAGAAAAACAAACAGAAGTTTTGTACAAAGTCCTATCTTTGAATACTGATGGGTTGACAATCACTGAGACTGAGGAAGAAATTCTATATCTTACTATGTAGGGAAATTGAGAATCTCTCTAAATTTCTATCAAATACACAGTTGTAAATTTTAAAAGCCTCTATTAAACTCCCATGAGAGCAATATGATGCCATAAAGAGCAACAAATAACAGACTGAACTGTCTCTAATGATTCTGTGAGACAAACCTGAGAGTATAAAGTGACATGCATAAATCTAGAAAGCTCAATCACATTCTACACAAAACTGCCTTACAAAATGTAACCCATCCTACAATTCCAAGAGCAGTACTGAAATGTCAAGCAGGCTACAGCCAGGCAGTGAAAGATACAGCTATTCTAACTTCTTTATCAATTAACTGGATATAGCAGAGTAGGTGGACTCATTAAATTGGCAAATGACACAGAGCGAGAGGTGTATCATTTTAACACCAGTGAGCAAGTATCCAAAACGATGGCTAACAGAATAAAGCTTACTGGAAATACTTCTAATAGCCAAAACTAGTGGGAAAAAAAAACTACAAGTCAAAACATTAAAAAAGATTTAAGGAGTTTTAATAAAAGTTTGATCATGATCCATCTGGTTAGCAGATTTTCTTAAAACTCCTAAATTCAGCATGACCTTGTGTCTATATATTTATATATATACATGCTACACAGATAGACCTTTTTTGTATGAGAATCATGAAGCAATCCTTTCTTCAAATAAAAGTATAGTCAGTGTAGTCGGAGAGAGATGGGGAAATAACTAGTGAGGAAGGGTTAAATGATGCGATTCAATTTCACAAAGAATTATCAAGTGTCTTCTCAAGGCCATTGAGGACGACTACAGGGACACATAATCATAGCTTCCCATTTTAGTAATTTCTTTTTATTTGTTATTCAGAGGTCTCTGAGAATCAGACAAACAATTAAATGACAAATCACAGAGGTTCCTTCTGAAAACAAGGGCAGAATGTTCAGGATCTGCAAGTGTGGTGAGAGAAATATGTCATCAGTTCAGTTCAGTTCAGTCATTCAGTCATGTCTGACTCTTTGCGACCCCATGAATTGCAGCACGCCAGGCCTCCTCGTCCATTGAGTCGGTGATGCCATCCAGCCATCTCATCCTCTGTCGTCCCCTTCTCCTCCTGCCCCCAATCCCTCCCAGCATCAGAGTCTTTACTATGAGTCAACTCTTCACATGAGGTGGCCAAGGTACTGGAGTTTCAGCTTTAGCATCAGTCCTTCCAAAGAATATGTCATGGATATAGGCAAATGGATTATGGGATTGGCACAGAGTCTAAGTGCGGGTTGGGAGGATGGGGACAGTTCTTGCCCGAGGTGATCAACAGATAAGAATGTAGGAAATGAACAGTGGTATGACTTTGTAAGCATCCTCACACAGAAGGTGGACCAGCTGAGCTCTACAAACACTTTGAAGGGGAAAAAATAATCACTAGCAGAGATTTGGGCTTCCCTGGTGACTCAGACGATAAAGAACCTGCCTGCAATGTAGGAGACCTGGGTTTGATCCCTGGGTCAGGAAGATCCCCTGGAGATTTAGGTGAGAAAATAAAATAGACCAGAAAAGAACCATAGAAGTCATTTGCTTACCATCTAGAACGTAAATTGTAAGCTAGGGTGGGTAATGCGTGACTTCCCTGTTAGCAAGAAGCCCTATAAAATAGGCAACTGTTGTAGCATCGTACCAGCCAGCGAAGGTCACGTTTCCTTAACTTTACCATCATTTCCTTTCTTCTTTTATTTATTTATTTGTTGGCCTCTCTTTTTTGTTCCTTCTTTTTTAATACAACTGAATGGCCTAACTGTGGGAGATGGTCTATATTGAAGTAGATAACCAAATATTTATCATCCAGAGCAGTGGTTCTCAAGTTGGGCTTACGGCAGAACCCCCTGAAAAGCTAATTAAAACACATGTTGCTGGGCCCACACCCAGAATTTCTGATTCACTGAACAGACCCACTACTGAGTGGGTGGAGGCTGAGAATTTGCGTTTTCAACAGATTCTCAGATACTGTTGAAGCAGCTGATTCTGGATCACAATTTTGAGAACCATTGCTCTGCCCAAAATTCAAAAGTACAGTCTGCAAACAGAAACCACAAATGAAATCACTGGTTTGAACAACTGCAATCTTTACATAAACTATTATGAATATTCAGCCAGTAAACATCTAGATGGCCATACCATTTTTTTCCAGATGGTGGCTGTTTCAATTGTTCTATGCCCAAGCCAAATTAAATGTTTTAAACATGACCTGAACACTGTCCATGAAATGTCTTACATTTCAAATTCTATACCAAAATTATTCTTGCTGAGAAGAAAACTCTAAAAATTTTAGGCTTAATCTAAATATTTCATTTTACAGTTGAGGCACTGGACCCCTTAGAAAAAGAGGAAGTGGCAACCCTGTATTAGTTGTAGGCAACCCAACATCACCCAGTTCACACTAAGTAGGAATAGAAAGAACACATCCCTACACCAATATCACATTGTTGAACCAATTTACTGTACAAAGGAGGAAACTAAAGCTCAAAGAGATTAAATGTCTTGCCTGAGACCACACAACACTAAGTCAAGATTAAGTTTTCCTAAAAGGGAGCAAAGGTTTCTCCACCGTCATCTCACTGTCTCTGTACTTAACCACCAATGATAATTCTTTAAAACTGATCATCAAGTTTTTTTTTTTTACAGTGGGAATTTCATCTTTCTTAATGTTCTGACTTTTCTTGGTAAGTACCTACAGGAAGGTAGGTCCTTTGTTTTATCTGGATTAGAAATGCTCATTTTGGACAAACTACTAGGTCCAAATATGATTGTTGTCAAGTCCTGTGGACTGTTGAGAGATTAAAAGTAGACCAGCTAGTGGATCGTGGATGCTTTAGTTTTAGTCCCCTATAAACCAGAGGTGTACCAGTAGTCCTCTCGGGAAGGCGAACTAGCCAGCTTGTATCTGAGAGCACTGTGTTCCATAAATGCCTCCAAGAAACTGTGAGTGACAAGAGATTGGGGAGAGAATTTCCGTTTGTTTTCTTTTTCAAACACACCAGGTTTGTATGGATTTCATTTGATCAAGTGAAAAGCCTATAAAGAGAAAGAGGTGGAATGAGGTTTCAAGATCTATATTCTCCAAGGACTAATAACTGGCAGGGGCAACCGGGGCTGAAGTGGAAGTGAGCAAGTTGGGCAGGGATTTAACTCACACCCCGAAGGGAAGGTTTGTATATGGGTTGTTTGTTCAAATAACAGTTTAGCCTTGGAGTTTAATACAAGGTATTCAAGTAAAATAAAAAGTAAACCCCACTCAGCGAGGCAGCAAGCTCAAGGAGGAACCTGGCTTTACGACAGACACACATGAAAAGCTGGTGAGAGGAAATAAGCGTGCACTGCAATCTTCCTCTCCTAACAAAGATGGACAACAATGGAATTTGCAGAAGTCAGTCCTAATGCTTGTGAACCTTTCTTTGCTTTCAGCTACCTCTTTGATTATTGCCTCTTTCATCAGAGGAGGCACGGAGGCCAAAGAGGGGAAAGAGTGATGCACCCCAATCCACTACTTGTTAACAATGGAGTGTAAAAAAGGAGGGAGGCAGAGGTGGGGAAGGAGGAAGGACTTACCAAATGAGGTTTGGGGTATTATCTGTGGATTTCATTTAAACATTCTCTATCTCACCCTCAATATAATGGAAAAAGTAAAGTTGGGCTTTATTCACGTATATGAATATGTGAAATTCAGTCTCTACTTGCCACTTACATCTCTATGAAGGGCATACAAACAGTGCAGATGGAAATGATATTGTTTAGTTAGTGAATGTTCAACAGGGTGAACCAAAAATCAAAATATAAATATGCATTGTATAAACAGAGAAATTTAGAAAGCCATGTTAATTGTATCTAGTTAATTTTTAACAGCTTCTTGGTATATTAGCTTTCTAGGTTGTACTCTATTCCTTTCCATATTACTCTATTGACAGGCAGCTGGTGCAGTAATAAAACTGCTATTCCCAGATCTGCCAAGGGCTCAGAGAGAGATGAGTACAAGACAGATATCTACCCACTCACCATTTAACGTGTACCGTTTCCTACTGAACATGCAGATGGCATGGCGGTCCCAGATTTCATTTGAGTTAATCTAATCCCTCCACTGCTCCCACTAGAAAGGAGGGCATTAGCAGCCATATGTCAACCAGATTTGTCAGATTATTCATTACAATTAATTGCTGTTCTCACTTAAGGCCTTTAAGGCTGTGAATTGCTCTGAATTCTATTGCAAACACAAAATTATGAGTAAAAGACTTTAGCCCTGTCATTCAAATTTCACGCTGACCTTTATCAGCTTTTGGCTTTTCCATGGGTGCTGGGCTGAAAGCTTTCTAATTGGTGTTCCATTTCTTCCTCACTACAGGTAAGCTGTCGGCCTAGGCAATAAGTATGACCAGAAAGACAAGAGGAAAAACTCTTAGGTCCCAGCAGACAGTATTTAACTGCCAACTAATAATACATTAGGAGGGTAATGAAACAAGCTAGATGTCATAATGACCCAGTATACTAATTAAGTCTCTAAATACTGCAGGTTTTTAAGACATTTTCTGTCTTAGAAAAGCTTATTTTTGGAACCCAATTTCTTTTTACATTGTTTCATTATTCAAACTCTTTTGTAAGTTATTATGGATGATCATTAGAAATTAACCAAATTAATACCCACACCTTCTCATGAAGGTGAAGTTGGACTCCAACAAGCTGGACTCTGTCAATGTTGTCATTTTACTGTATCCTCTGACCAAGGAAAATTTGAGACTTTCAGCCCCTACAAAAGTTGTTATTGAATTTATTTTATTTACTGCTACAGGATACCATAATTCAAAGTTAAAAGCACTGTGTTGTACTCATTCCTTTAATTTTCAGGGTGCTGTTGAATCTGTTTGGTGATGACTGTGTCCTCAACCAAAGTGATGGTGAGACAGAATCAGTACTGTTTGATTAGACGATCATCAGAGGAACCTTGATTGCCAAGAAGTGTCTGTCATTGAGATTATTAAGCCACAGTGGGGCTGCCTTGATTAACACTTGGTTTGCAACTTCAGACCAGTGATTTTGGCAGATGTTTCACAAATCTTGACATGAAGCTTTTATTAAGGATCTTCTAAGCAGGAGAAGTTGACAGTTGAAACTTCTGATTTCCTTGTTTGCATTTGAAGTCTTTGTAGAATAACTTAAGGTAACATCTTAGGTGGGGATGAAGTGGAAGGGAGGAAATTAATGGTGATTTTTTTTCCCCCTGATAGTTACAGAGGTTACTACTAGCAGCCAAAAGCTATTCTTACCACTCAAGTGCTAGAACAATCACGTAATAATATGAGCATGAGGTTTGGCAATCTTCTCTAAAACAAGAATACTAACCTTATGCTCCCTTAAAGCAATGTTTTTTTTTTTTAATAAAATAACACAGAACAATTATAGTACTTAAATCAGATCTGCATTTCAGTACACTGCTTATTCTTCCTTTTACTGAACATGGAGATTTTCAAATGGTAATGTAGGTCAAACAAAAAAGGCCAAGGATATAGTTATTGGCCTATAAAAGAATAATTAATACATTTTCCCTCTAAATGAGAAAAAAAAGAGTAGTCTCTTTCAGGTAGGCTTTTCTTCTGATTAAATACGATCTTTGCTCAATATTTTAAAACCCTGAACATGATTCAAAAGAGTTTACGCAAGATGACTACTATGTCATGGATAGATTTCTCTTCTTAATTTAAAAATTAAAGACACTATATAAAAAACACAATATTTAATTTATGTAAAGATATGTAAGGTTACATCTTTTGTTAATATAGATGAAAGACAAATATGTCCATTTCTGCAAAATTAATATTTGTCCATCTTTCAAATGATCACAGATTAATTTCTCTGTTAGAGCACAAAGAGTTTTATCTTTATTTTTTAAATTTATTTATTTTAATTGGAGGATAATAACTTTACAATATTGTGATGGCCTCTGCCATAAATCAACATGTAGCTTTGAAACATATACATTATCATATGTAAAATAGCTAGACCTACTTTTTTTACATGTCCTGGCATCTTTTTTGTCCAACCAATAGGATTTTCTGATTGAACTAAGCTGAGGGATGATGTGAATGACTGAACAAGCTTTGCTATCAGATGGTTATTAGATCAAGAAAAAGTTAGGGTCTGTATGGAAGCAAAAGAAGGACAACCACTAAATGAAAAAGGAAACAATAATGATGCAATGGATATAGAAGGAGATGCTCTCCATTTCCAGCAACCTCAAGCAGCAGAAAGTGATTGCTGAGAGAAGTCTGAAACAGTGACCCCAGATTTATTATATAAAGGTAATATTTCAACCTTGACCCCTGCTAGTAATAATCAAAACCGAATGATCTGGTCAGTCAGATTGCCCCACTGAACCTCACTTGCTCCAACCATGTAAGTGAGAGATTTGGAATAAATCATTTCTTTTATTTCCTAAATAAAAATAAATAAATAAAATAATAATTAAATAAAAATAAAAAGAAATAAATCATTTCTTTTATTTCCTAAAAGTTATGAAACGCTGAGGAAAATAAAAACAAGTATAAAGCTTATCCAGAAGCAAAAACATCTGTATATCAAAGACAAAAAATTTTGACAAGTTGTATTGGTCTCTTTTCACATCATCCATGAGAATTAGCTTGAGGTGAAATGAAAACAATAATGAAATCACAAGTGATTTTCTAAAATGTCTAAGCCCACTGCTTTCTCTCTGTGAGGGCAGTCCAAGCTAGGCTACAGCTGTTTAAAGTTTTGTGTTATGTTTTGTTTTGTTTGATTTTGTCTCTCCTGTTACTGGTACAAACAACATCTGTCACTTTTGATTTTATGTTCTGTGATGAGAAAAACTATATATGTCTGGTTCTTAGTTATATATTTCTAGAACTCAACGTAGTATCTAGTGCTTAATGGATATGTAATAAATATTTGTTGAATGAGTAAAATAAATGAATCACAATGACAAACATAAATATCTTTTTTTTCCCCTGCTGCTGCTACTGCTAAGTCGCTTCAGTCGTGTCCGACTCTGTGTGACCCCATAGACGGCAGCCAACCAGGCTCCCCCGTCCCTGGGATTCTCCAGGCAAGAACACTGCAGTGGGTTGCCATTAATCTGGTAAAAATATAGTGTCAAGTGTCCAATATCTTATTGGAATAGTTTGTATTATAATGTCTAATATTGGGAAATTATAAAGTCCAATATCTTATTGGAACAGTTTGAAATAGATTTATCTTGATTTCCATTGATTTTCTCTATCCTGTTTTATTTCTGTTTACTTAAATATATCTGAGTTTGAAGATAATTTGGGGAATTTAAAAAATCCATTCAGCCAGGGCTGAGTTCCTTAGAAATTTACCAATTACATTTTTGCTAACTAAAAATAAAGATATTCTAATATTTGAATAGTTGCATGACTTCAAATGCATAATAGCATATACATAACACATAACACATAATACACGTCAAATATGGCAGAATTTGTAAGTGCTAAAAAAAAAAGTCACCTACACAGGTGAGTTTTTGTTTCAAATATATGCAAATGTTTGGGTTTATTCTTCATTAAATTTTATAAGACATTAATTTAAACCTCCCAAAACCAAAGTCCATCTCATTTAAAGTCACTTCAGTTGAAAAATGTCCCAGTTAGAGTATTAATAGATAATCTGTCACAATGAAGAAAAGTTTTTTCCTTCCTTAAAATAGCACAAAACCAAAATGCAAACTCTTAGCTGATGAAACATTAAAAAGCTCCCACCAGCAGCAGAAATCAGCAATATTAAGGGCCAGATTATAATATTCAACTTAGCCATATTAAGGTAACTTTTTTCTTCTAACACATTGGTTGTTAAAAGCAAAAATGAAGCAATCTAGTTTTAAACTAGTTTAAACCAAAACTTTAAGTTTATGAAGTCTCAGTTCTTATCCTAGCTATTACATAATCATTATGAATTTCTACTTAAAAAATAGGCCAAATATGTATAAAAATGAAAGAATATCTTTGTTCAAATAAATATGAAATTTTTCCATTCTTTGTCAGAAGACTTTGGGCTCTCCTCTGTGCCATTTGACTCTATAAAAACTCTAAACTGAGAAAGTTATGGAAAAAGGCCTTAACATAATGTAATGACCAAAACATTTCTATCAGAGAGAAAAGTAAGGAACATGGCAGGGCAGATCTTAGATTTTTAAATTTTTAAAAACTTAGATTTTTAAAAGGGTAGCTATTCTCACTTACTGATAACAAGGGTGAACACCCCATATTCTCTTTCTGGGTGTGACTGAACCAGTCTATTTAATCAACATCCCATGCACACATAACTGTACAGTTTTGGGGATAACCTGATGTATGATTTCTAACATAAAAAAATAAAATATTAGTACAGAAAACAGATTTGATACCAAGTAAGAGTTCTAAGCAGAAACCTGTAAATGCTAACTTGAGGATTTTTAAAGATTAAAGGATTATTAAATATCATATCATTAAAGAATGGCTAAAAAACAATGTTCCAGATAGACACAAAAGTAATCAAAGCAGACTAAAAATTGGAATTCTATTATGTTGCTTTTGCACACCAATACGCAGGGGAAAACACTGGAAATATATATATATATATATACATATATATATATATATATATATCAAATGCTAACAGTGTTTTCTTTAATAAGCTTTTGGTCTTAACAATTGTTCATCTATATTTTCTAGAAACACTGCATGGAACATACTCTCTTAAGTGAGGGAAAATGTTAAGGGATACAGTAAATTCAAAAGATGGACAGAAAATTTGGTAGTTGAAGAAAAAACATGACAAAGTATGATTTAATCTGAACTTCGATGAACAGGTGAAAGTTTTTCTGGTGCCAGGAATAGCATAAATGGCACCTAGATGGAAAGCAACAGCACAAAGTTCATGTTGCTGGCATATGGACTGGTTCAGGGTTAAGTGTGACATGGGACTGCAGAAAGTTGGTTTGGATTCAGGTTATGGGTAGTCTTCAAAGCCATGCTAAGGACTCTACTTTGACTGGAGTGACAGAGGGGCAGGGGCAGAGAATACAGACAGCCCTTGAAAAAGGGACTCACATGAGTATAGAAATTTGGAGGGGATCTCCTTGTGGTAGCTTATGATGCTAACTGAAAGCAGGGAAATTTCTCAGAAAGTTTTTGCAAAGTTTCCTTGAGAGGTTCTAATAAGAGTTAGGTTAGGCAGCAAGAGATTTGAAGGCTTTTCAGAGCTAGAATTACAAGGATTTGCTACTGACTGGCTCTGAAGACATGTGGTGAGGGTGGGCTCTAGGAAGACTACCAGGATTTAACAGCTCGCTGTGCAGAAGAAGCGTCAACTGTCAGAGCCTGACGTCAGCCCACTAGTTAAAACCTCGTATTAATGCTCTGACTTGAGGATGTGAAAGAACTGAGTTTGCTATGCATGTATGCAGGGCAGAAAATACAAAGCTAAGGACAAAATTCTGGAGGATTTCTTATTTCAGGGGCAAGAGGAGAAAGACAAGCCCTTGAGGAAGCAGAGGAAAGTTCAAATACAACCAAGATGTTTCCTTTCACAGGAGACAAGAAGGGGAGAATATTTCAAATGGGAAATAAAGGGCAGCACAGTCAAGATGCTCCTAGGGGACAGGGAAAGAATGTTGAGGGTTTTAGCTTCACACCTGCCTCTCTGTCCCACTCCCAGCCTTTGAAGCTATAACACTTGTCCCCAAAATATCCCCTATACAAACGAATGTGTGAGAGGAGAGAAAGAATAAAACAACAAAAACCTGCCCTGAGATTTATTTAGCTGAGAAACAGTGCATCTTAAACCTAGAAGGACTTCAAGGTCAGTTATGTAAACTTTCATTTCATATACCAAAAAAAAAAAAAAAAAATGTAAGGCTGCCACCAGACTATATGACTTGCTCAGGGCCCCAAAATCTCAGTGCCCCTGGAACATACCTTAGTGCTTGTCTAGTCCACATCTCCACTGATACCAATCTTAGCTAGTTTCCTTTAAGAAGGTTAGAACCACGGAAAACACCACTGAATTCATGAGGTAGAATTCTGAGTCATTCTCTCTTAAGCATTTTTTATGGATCTAAAGCCTTCTTTTCCTTGAAGTAGGCTTATCTTTAGTAAAAAGACCACCTCCTTGTCCATCATCATTAGTATCTAGGTTTTATTTTTATTTGTTTTGCTTGTTTTATAGTTCACAGGTAAAAAAAATGAACATTGGAAATGATATTTCTCTTTAAAAGAAAAGCTAAATAGATAAGAAAGAATATCAGGAAGGAAAAAATGGGGTAGTGGGTGAGTACACATCAAAAACATCTGACAGAACTAGCTGAACTATGAGAAGTGAAACATGAAGGAAGACAGCAGAAAAGAGCACCCTTAAGGGCTCTCTATTTTCTCCTGTTTCATGAAGGAAAAGATACAAGAAGCTGGTTGAGAAGATCACGGGGGTCACAGTGTCCCCAGCAGTCAGCAGGGAGGGCCCTGTACACAGCACCATGGAAATGATATATGAAGAAAATGGTTGGATGGAAGTTGGAAGCAGTCTCCATGTGAGTTGGAGGGGAAAAAAATAGCGTGCAAACGGTCACTCTTACACAACTGACAAAGATGTAATTAATTTCGAGAGCAGCTATTTTGAGGAAATTGAGGTGATACGGGGCTTCCCAGGTGGTGTTAGTGGTAAAGAGCCTGTCTGCCAATGCAGGAGACACAAGAGACAATCCGTGGGTTGAGAAGATCCCCTGGAGAAGGAAGTGGCAACCTACTCCAGTATTCTTGCCTGGGGAATCCCATGGAGCAGAGGAACCCTATACAGTCCATAGTGCCGCTAAGAGTCAGGCAAGACTGAAGCGACTTAGCACGCAAGGTGATACTGTTATGGACCAAAGGTTTGAGTTCCATCAAAACGTGTCTGTTAAAGCTCTAACCATCGTTGTGGCTGTATCTGGAGATGGGAACTTCGAGGAAGTAATATATGTTTAAAGTGCTCATAAGAATGAGGCCCCGGCCAGACCTGACGACCTTCGGCAACACGTGCCAAGTCACCGTGCTGCCACTCCATCTCAGATCACACTGCCTGCACTACACTGGCGCCTTCACCTACGCCCCGGCTCGTCATGTCCGGTACCTGAGACATCAATAGATCGGCCTTGCGAGATCACACGTACCTACCCTCCCCAGGCTAGTCACAGGCGCGGGAACACCCCTTCCTGGGCAGCTCGCCATCCAACCACCTCCACCAGGGCGCATCCACCAGCTACTACCAGTTCTCCAGGATGGGCCATGCATCCTGCCGTCCTGCACCAACGTAATGCCTCCACCGACTCTGTGCGGCTCAACCTCAGTCTCTTGAACCCACAGTGACGTGATGGAAGCCAGGCCGACCACAGCTCCAGCAACACCCATACGTGCAGTGCGCAAGCGTGCCTAGCGCCTCCTGCTTTACTGTAGCCTCCTTTCTGAGGCTGCGCATGCTCTCACCCCTGCCCCATCCTCTAGTCGCTCAGGCAGTGCAGCTGGACTTCGCCCCATAAGCACCTCCTTTCCTGTCCAGCTTTCTGCTCTGGGAAAACCCGCGTAGGTTCGTGGCCCCTAGCCTAGGAGGAGAGTATCCCTGTGAATCGTGTTGCTGGATCTTGATCCCATCTAGGACCTCCCGGCCGCCTGAGCTTATGAGGTTTCTGCAGTTCGCAATTGCTATTGGTCCAGCTCAGATTTTTCGAACCTGATGCAACTTGAGGGTGGTCACTTCACCACCACGTGGACACGTTCTAAGGCAAACTGGAACACTGCCAGAGGGAAACTGCTTCTGATTTAGCAATGATGTGAAGGAAAGAAAAAGAAAGAAAGAAAGGGGTCCTAACCTTATAGGATTAGTGTCCTTGTAAAGAGAGGCCAAGGAGCTTGCTCTCTTTTCTTGCAGACACAAAGAGGTCATGTGAGCACAGTAAGAAGGCAACTACCTGCAACCCAAGAGGGGAGCTCTACCAGACACCTTAGTCCACCCTACCAACACCGTGATCCTGGACTTCCTGTCTTGAAAAACATGAGAAAATAAACATATTGTTTAAGCCAGTTAGTCTGTAGTATTTTGTTATGGCAGCCCTAGGTGACTAATATAGTTCCTTCTCTGTAAAGTGAGACAATAGAAGTATCTATCTCATTGGCTAATGTGAGGATGAATTGAAATTTACGTGTAAAGTACTTGTACATAACTAAGTAGTCAATAAATATTAATTAAAAATAATAAAGGAATAAGGTTTTTTTCACCTACCATGATTATGAGTAAGATAAACCACCTTGAGCTGTAAAATAATTGTGATGTCACTTTTAGCATTCCTAGGTTATATTGCATTTGGATAACAAGAATCTGAATTTATAAATTAATTTCTAGTAATATTATAGAGGGCTCAGAAGTTAAAAGCTCCAAAGATACTGAATTTGGATCCCTTCATCATATCAGAGTGTCCAGAGTGAACAGCTTTTATTCTTGCTTTTGTTATTGTTGCTGTTCAGTTGCTAAGTCGTGTCCAACTCTTTGTAACCCTGTGGACTGCAGCATGCCAGGTTTCCCTGTCCTTCAGTATCTCCCGGAGTTTCCTCAAACTCATATCCATTGAGCTGGTGATGCTATCCAACCATCTCATCCTCTGTTGCCCCCTTCCCCTCCTGCCTTCAATCTTTCCTAACATCAGGGTCTTTTCCAATGAGTAGACTCTTTGCCTCAGGTGGCCAAAGTATTGGAGCTTCAGCATTAGTCCTTCCAGTGAGTATTCTGGGTTGATTTCCTTTAGGATTGACTGATTTGATCTCCTTGCAGTCCAAGGGACTCTCAAGAGTCTTCTCCAGCACCACAATTTGACGGCATCACAATTCTGACTCTTACTTCAGTGAATTCTAACAGTCTCAGACCATGAGACACTCCTCATATCATCATACCACAATGAAGCCCTTAAGTCTACCTTAGTATGTGCTGTAATTCAGACATTTCTCTACCTCTTTCATGTAGTTATTTGATAAATAGCTATGCCTATGATTTGTGGTCATTTAAAAATGTATTTCACCTTTAGTCAATTTCCTTTTGTAATCTTCAGATTAAAAAAAAAATTGAATCTGCTTGTTTTTGCACAGCACTGTCCTGTTTTCTTGGAGTTGTCAAAAATCATGTGCATGTGAAAAAGCACAGACTCACTTTAATGTTCTTTCTTCCCACATATCTTAGTCAGAAGAGGCTTTATTATAAGGCTAATGAAGACTCCACACCCTTCAGTTACAAGGCCCCTTCCAAGGATCTGAAAGAAGCTCTGGGAATTTTGTATTCATAATTCTGTATTACATCACTTAAAGAGGGCTTCCAATCGTATACAGTCCCCCAAACCAGGATCAAATCTTGCTGTTGCTGTATCTTCCAAGCTTTCAAAATCTGTAATATTTAAAGTAACATGCAAAATTTAAAAGCAATTCCAGTTTAAAAGAAATCAGGCTATGGAGAGTAGTCTGTAGCAAAATAACTCTGTATATAGCTTTCGGCCTCCAGATAGAACCAAAGCAGGTATTTCTGTGTATATTGATAGATCATAACTTTATTTTAGCACCAGAAATATTTTATCAAATGCAGTTTTATGTAGTGGAACTTCTCTAGCCTAAGATAGTCAAGAAGAGCCTGCTCACTTACCACCCCTTCAACCCAAACACTGAAGCACTGCTAGAGAACTGGATGGATTCTCTCTCCACAGCAGTTTGAAAATCACTAATCTAAATGGGAAATCACAGTGGAAATATGATTGGGGACAGAGAATGGATGGCCTGTGTGAATTTTTTTTTTTTTTTTTTTTGCAGTGTGTAAGTGCATTATTGTAGAAAAATCTACCAAGTAAGACTGTAAGATATTCACCAATCCCCACAGGATAAACAAGCATCTCTTTCATGGGTGAGATACATTTATTTCTAGAGTCATGGAGTACTGTGCAAGGTGAATTTTCAAGGCTCTTTCTTTTCAGTTGATTCTCAGCTGTCTTAGGATAATACAAGAATAATTTCTTTCAGAGATGTTTATATTCTAAATGGTCAAAGATTAATGTTGACAACTACAAGGTATAGGAAATACACAGAAGCATAGTTCATGTTTTAGCAGGTGAATTCTTTCTTTTTTTCCCCTGTGGGACTCTAAAAACCTGTGTCTTTTAAAAGGCCTTTAAACCAAGTTCAAAACACTCAAGAAAATACCCTTCATGCCCTTCATATCACTGAGACTTTCTTCTAATTACATTTTAAATTTTACTCCCTTTACAAATATTTCGTGATGCAAAAAATGAGATTTCAAAGGTATCTTCTTGGTTCTAGTTCTTCTAAACATCCAGTGAACTTGATTTTCTTTAAGAAACATCACATTAGTCACATTGCTCTCCTTTTAATGTCACGATGCTCTCCTTTTAAACCATCAATTCTTTAATCATGTCATTTTTACCTTGTTTAATTCTTCATGGTAGTCTTAACCTTCAATCATTCCTCCATTCATTCAGCAAAAATTTATTGTGTCTGTCTGCCAGATTCTGAATAAGAAACTAGGAGTACAAAGAGAAATAGAATTAGAACTTGTCCTCAAAAGAACTGGGTTCTAGTGGTCAATGATCATGCTGGTTGATTCATCTCTGGAATCTTCTTATGTAGCTAGGTATTTAATAAATGTATTCTGTTGCCTTGGAGTAACCATCTAAGCAAGATGCATAGACATTGCATTTGTGGAAATTTCATATTTCCATGAATGCTCAGAAATAGGTTCTATATTTCATTTTCTAATCATTTGCTTCTTTTATATGTGTGTTGTTAATCTAATATCTAGGATAAGTTATTTCGTTCATACAGATTAAGTTGCTACCAGTACTAGATATGTTTCCAATCATGAGCTTACTTAGAAATTACACATACTTATTTAATATTCTATAAATTCCTAATTGGAGCACCAAAATCCTATACAGTAATTCCCTTACATACAAACCATCAAGTTGCAAACTCTCAAAGATACAAACGTGTGTTCATCAGCATTAGGGATAAGTGAAATTGCAGCTTGCCCTCCATCTCCTATTCCTGACAGTCCTTTAACTCTACTGTCTCCCACTTCATCTCTCTCCAGGCAAGAGTCAGTAACTCTTCCTGCCTGTTCACTTGATGTCAGCCCCTATATTCCAGCTGTTGTACTGTACTACTGTACTTTTCAAGGTACTGTACTTCAAGATTTAAAATGTTTTCTTTTTGTGTTTGTTTTTTATGTGTTTGTGTGAAAAGTATTATAAACCTATTATAATACAGTTCTCTATAGCTGATTGTGTTAGTTGGGTATCTAGACTAACTTTGTTGAGTTTAGAAACAAATTGAACTTACAAATGTGCTCTCAGAATAGAACTCATTCATATGTAGGGGACTTACTGTAGTTACACATGAAATGCTGATTGTATTATCATTTAGTGTTTATAGCATTAGCCAAGAATTAGTAAAATGTCTACTAAGCAAGAATTGAGGCTTCCCTTGTAGCTCAGTTGGTAAAGAATCTGCCTGCAAAGCAAGAGACCTGGGTTCAATTCCTGGGTCAGGAAGATCTCCTGGAGAAGGAAATGGCAACCCACTCCAGTATTCTTGCTTAAAGAATCCCATGTCCTGGTGGGCTACGGGCCATGGGATTGCAAGAGTTGAACACGACTTAGCAACTAAACCACCACCACCAAGCAAGAATTAGGAATAATGTATTTGAGGGATGGATCCTGCTTGAGTGAATTAATTCAGTGTTGGGGCCCCAGATCCTGAGAATCTCATTGGTTTCCTTTCTTCCCCACTAATATTTGCATCACTGATTACATCTCCAAAGGAGATTCCTCTGGTAATTGAGCCTCTCATCTGTTAACACCTCATACTTTCTTTTATTTAAAGCATTCTTGAGTTCAAAATTTTTTTTTAGCCAGCCAAGCCCAAGGGTTATCTCCTACTAGCTTCTTTGCTAGCCTAGAAGGGAAGGAAGCAGTAGAGGAGCCTTATTCATCTGTTTTGAAAACACTTGGTCTGGGGAGAAAACCCACTTTCTATTTATTTGACTTGATGGCCCCCACTTTGACTCTTATCAGCCTACACTCCATATACTTTCTGATGTACCCGCATGTAGCCTGTCATGGTTACCAGTGACTGCTATTATTAAATATACAAAATCATTTTACCAGATGATAAAAGAAGCTAGAGTGTCTAAAAATTTCATATATCTAACGTGTTGTATAAACAGCCTAAATCCCCATACATTTTATAACTTCAGCAGTCTAAAGGTTAAAGCCTGTCAGTTGAATTTCATGAATTCCAGGAAGAAATGGGGAAGTAGCACCAACTCTTCATTGTACACCAGTGATCAAACATCTCCTCATTACACTTCAATATTGTTGCCTCTAAAGGTCACCATTGCTGAACATAATCACACAAAATCAAAACTGCAAACTTATATATCATGGAGGTAGTAAATAGCTTGGAGGTTTATTTTCTGGTGCCTGAACAACATTCTGAACCCATTTATAAATCCTTGGGAACTGTGGCGGGAACCAAACATATTTGCAATGCTTGACAATAGCTCCAATTAAATCAATTTCATATAAAAATATTTTTTCACTCATTTCAGGTGAAAAACACAACTCCTATTCATTAAGTAGAAAACATCTTTTTAATTGGTCTGTATAAAATGGATTTTTCCTTCCTTTGTCTTCCTGTAAAAACAAATTTGATAATTATTTATAAAGCACCTTCAGGAAGGAATGTATAAAAGTTGAACTCAAAGGGAAGTAATGAAGTTCATTTAGTAAAGTCCTGGTATGCCCAATAAGTCACAGATGTTCTTTAGTTTTTCTGTGCATTGATTTTGCTGTATGTTATTTGGGCAATCTGTCACCTTGTAAGATCTATAGCCTAGCTTTATCCAAGCCACCACTGGCTCTTGCCTGAATTATTATAACAGCCTAACTGCTTCCACTGTTACTCCCCTGCATTCCTTCTCTGTTCTAGAGTCAGCATTATCTTTTGAACAAATAACTTCATATCTAAAGGAAAGGAACCCTTCAGTGGCTTCTGATTACATGTAAAATAAAATTCAAATTTCTTACCACAGTCTACAAAGCCCTGAATAAACTGACCCCTGCTTATCATTCTGATCTCAACTCCCACCATTGTTTTCCCTTACTCAACTTTAGCAACTCAGCTCATTTATTGAACATGCCAAGTAATTTGAGCCTAGAGATCTACACTTTTATTATTCATTGTGCAGGAAAGAATCTTGTCCCCACATCTTGACATGGACATTTCTTTTTTTTTCCCCCCCTCTATCTCCTCTAGAATACTCTCAGAAAATCTGTTTCTACCCATCCAAACTGTTTACTTTTCCCTCCTAACGACTCTTTCCCCACCTCTTCATTGTTTCTTTCATGGAATTTACAATCTGAATTTATAATCTGTCTTATTCAGATATTTTGTTTGCTGGTTCTTTCTGTCTCTGCCTTCACTAGTAAACAAATTGTGCTTAGTCTGTCTTATTCAATGGCATGCAATAGAAACTCAATAATAATTTATATAAGTATGATAAAGTCCTGGAATATTTCTCTTGTTAAAAATGTCTTTATGCCATTAAAGCAAGTTTGCAGACAGACTTAATTCAGAAAAAAACAACATAACAGTTTGACATGTATAGATGCAATGAGTATAAAGCACACTTTTATATGTTGTACTATTTTACATATTCATTTATAATTTTTGCTGTAGTAGCATGGTAAATTCAATATGATATTTTTTAGAAAGTATGATTTTTACCATGTTATAATGAAAAATGAGTTTTAATTAGATTCCTAATACAGTTTTTACTTGAAAAAGATGATAAAGTATTTCTCTTCCAGTATGCAGCAACTACCAGGGAGTATTTTTTTAAATGTCTTCCCCATATTTAAATCAAACCATTCAGTACTGCAGGAGCAGGAGGCCAACTGGTGATAAAATAATGCCCTTTGTTCTGATTTCTTGCCTTCATGGTAAAGAACTTAAGATGTTTAGTTGCTTGTTTTCATATTAGACCATTAAGTTCCCCACCTAAGAATTCAGAAGAGAACAATTCAAAAAGCAAATTAAGAAATCCCTTTTCTATAGCATCAAAAAGGTTAAAATACTTGAGAATACACTTAACCAAGAAGGTGAAAGACTTGTACATGGAAAACTACAATTTTGCTGAAAGAAATAGAAGATATAAATAAATGGGAAGCCATGTTGCACTAATGGATTAAGAGTCACTGTTGTTAAAATATACATATTGCCCAAAGTGGTCTACAGATTCAATGCAATCCCTATCAAAATCATAATGGAATTTTTTGTAAAAAATAGGGAAAAAAACCCCTCTAAAATCCACTAGGAACCCCAAGCGACCTTGAATAGCCAAACAATCTTGAAAAAGAACAAAGTTAGAAGCCTCATATATACTGATTTCAAACCATACTACAAGGCACCAGTAATCAGGTGGTGTGGTATTGGCATAAAACAGGTATACAGACCAATGGAACAGAATAGATAATAAACCCTTGTATATGTGGTGAAATGATTTTTGACAAGGATGCCAAAACTTAGAGAAAGGACAATCTTTTCAACAGATATCAAAATCAACAAATGGTATTGGCAAAACTGGATATCCATATATAAAAGAATGAATGTGGACCCTTATATTAAAAAAATTAACTCACAATGGATCAAAGATATAAATATGAGACATAAAACTAAAACTTTTGAAGAAAACAGAGGAGAAAAGCTTCAGGACATTGGATTTGGCAATGATTTATTGGATATGACACCAAAAGTTCAGGCAACAAAAGCAAAAATAGAGACTACATCAAACTTAAAACTTTTGCACATCAAAGGAAACAATCAACAGAGTAAAAAGACAAACTTTGGAATGAGAAGTTAATATCTAACATCGAAAAGATACAACAATAACAACAAAACCTTATTGAAAAATGGGCAAAGAATTGAATAGACGTTTAATGGCAACCCACTCCATTACTCTTGCCTAGAAGATTCCGTGGATGGAGGAACCTGGTGGGCTACAGTCTATGGGGTCACAAAGAATCGGACATGACTGAGCAACTTCACTTTCTTTTTCTTTTCTCTAGAAAAGATATACAAATAACCAACAAGCATATGAAAACATGCTCAACAAAGGTAATCACAAGAGAAATGTAAATCAAAACCTCAATAAGATATCATTTCACATCCGCTAGGATTGTTGTTGTTCGGTCATCCAGTCGTGTCTGCTCTTTGCAACCCCATGGACTACAGCACTCCAGGCTTCCTTGTCCTTCACCACCTCCCAGAGTTTGCTCAAACTTGGGTCCATTGAGTCAGTGATGCCACCCAACCGTCTTGTCCTTCTGCCTTCAATCCTTCCCAGCATCAGGGTCTTTTCTAATGAATTGGCTCTTCACATCAGGTGGCCAAAGTGTTGGAGCTTCGGCTTCAGCATCAGTCCTTTCAATGAATTCAAGGATTGATTTCCTTTAGAATTGACAGGTTTGATCCCCTTGCTGTCCAAGGGACTCTCAAGCGTCTTCTCCAACACCACAGTTCAAAAGCATCAATTCTTTAGTGTTCAGCCTTCTTTATGGTCCAATCTCACATGGCCACTATCAAAAGAGCAGAAAATAACAAGTGTTGGTAAGGATGTGAAGAAATTGGAATATTTGTTCACGGTTGGTGGGAATGTAAAATGGTGTATTTATTATGGAAACAGCATGGCAGTCCTTCAAAAAATTAAAAATGGAATTACCATATAATCTTGCCATTCCACTTCTGGGTATTTCCAAAAAGATTCAAAGTAGAATCTTGAAAAGATATTTGTACACCCGTGTTCATCACAACATTACTGACAATAGCCAAGAAATGTAAGCAACTCAAATATCCATCAATAAATGAATGGATAAAGAAAATGTATTACATACAAAGGAATATTAGGAAGTCTTAAAAAAAGAAACCCAATTACATGCTGCAGTATTAATGAACCTCAAGAACATTAATGCCAAATGAGATAAGCCAGTAACAAAAGGACAATTATGGTGTGATTCCACTCACACGAGTTATCTTAAGGCAGTCAAAATCTTAGAAACAGAAAATAGAAAGTTGATTGCCAAGGTCTTGGAGAAGGCAATGGCAACCCACTCCAGAACTCTTGCCTGGAAAATCCCATGGACAGAGGAGCCTGGTGGGCTGCAGTCCATGGGGTTGCTAAGAGTCGGACACAACTGAACAACTTCACTTTCACTTTTCACTTTCATGCGTTGGAGAAGGAAATGGCAACCCACTCCAGTGTTCTTGCCTGGAGAATCCCAGGGACAGGGGAGCCTGGTGGGTTGCCGTCTATGGGATCGCCCAGAGTTGGACACAACTGAAGCAACTTAGCAGCAGCAGGAGGAGTTAGCATTTAAGGGGTATAGAGTTTCAATTTTGCAAGATGAAAACATTCTAGAGATCTGTTGCACAACAGTGTGGATATACTTAACACTACTGACCTGTACACTTAGAAATGGTTAAGATGATAAATATAATGTGTTTTTTACCACAATAGGAAAAGAATTCAGAGTAAAGCTTTCTAGTGTTTTTTCCTGTAGCTAACAGAAATAAGCTTACTTCATGAAGTGCTTGTGCATGTGTGCATGCTAAGTTGCTTCAGTCATATCTGACTCTTTGCAACCCTGTGGACTGTAGCCCACCAGGCTTCTCTGTCCAAGGGATTCTCCAGGCAAGAATACTAGAGTGGGTTGCAAGAATACTAGAGTGGGTTGCCATGCCCTTCTCCAGGGGATCTTCCCGACCCAGGGGTCAAACCTGTGTCTTTTGCCTCTACTGCATTGGCAGGTGGGTTCTTTACCACTAGTGCCATCTGGGAAGCCCCATGAAGTGGTTACTTCTGTTTAATTTTCTGCACTCTGCTTGTTGATAAAAAGTTAAATAAAATTAGAAACTGAGAGCCACTAAAAAGAACTTTTGTCAAGGCAATCTATCAGATTAAAATTACAAGGACACAAAGATGGGGAAAAGAAGATAAAATTGATTCCCACATTAAAATGCTACTTCCCACAGCTATATCTACTGGTTTATCAGAATATTTAAAGTATGTGTTGCAATGTGTGAACACTTAATATCAATGACAGAAATAAGGGTGACTCTCTAGAGATTTCTTAAAAAAAAAAAAAACCCCATGAACTGAATTATTCAAATATTTCTGTACATTTTGTATTTCACATAACATGCTTTAATTCTACTTGTTTATGATTAATTCCCAAATATGTTCACAAAGACTTCAGAAAAGTTTTATTGTGGGAAATCAACTAATAAATTTCTCTCAACATATGCAAGACAATTGTCAACTCTACTTTTTTGATTGCAAGATTAGATTTAATTTCCACTTAAGAGAAATCTAAAAAACTGTTTTTCTGAGTACAGCCTGGTTGTTATTTCACATTTCTTAGAAAATACATGTTTGTTTTTGTTGTTGTTGTTAAAATCTTTACTGGCTGTTGATCCACACCTGGACGTGCCATACTCCATTCCAAAGAACTTCGTTTCCTTTGATTTTTCCATCATCTCTTGGCCTCACATTGCCAACAGTGATTCACATCCAAACTTCCTGTGAGACAGGGACTCCCTATGAGCAGTGGGGCTGGCACATTTCTCAGTCTTTGGTATCAGGCATGGCATCCAGGACATGTGCCATTTGCTGCTTCTTAAGCAGGGCTCTCAATGCAGGGATGAAAGAGAATTACAGATAGAGACAGATGATTGGTTTCTTATAACTTTTGACTACATGTGCTGATTCTGTTCAACCTAATGACTTAATGCTGAACCATTACAGTTCCCACCGCTGCTGAACATTATTTCATGGAGTTATGTAGTTTTATGTTTCTTCTCTTATTTATGTTTGTTTGGGGAATTTGTGAAATGCTTTTTGATCTGCAATAAGATGAGGGTTTTTTATACTGCAAAATAATGGGACTACATGCTGCATGAACTACCTTATCCTTTGTTCATTTTGCTCATTTTATTATACCCATTGGTAGCCAATAAATATGTCAACATGCTCTCATGTGAAACCTGTCAGACCTGTGAAGCATGACTCCCCATCATTGGATAGAAGTCTGAAAACAAATTTATCCCTGAAAAGAAATGAATGATAGGTTAAAGTATTTAAATCAGCCAGGAAATGGTAGCAACAATTTGCTTAAATGGCCATATTTAAACAAAGAACACTTTCTTTTTCTACTTTGAAATTATTAAGAAGTCTCAGTCTGAAAGGAAATCTGAAAGTAAGTGCTACTAGCAGGAAAGTAAATTGGCTGCTACCATCATCTTCCAGAGTTTAAAGTCCTATTACCTCAATTTTATCATCTCTTTAAATCACTAAAAAACAATGACACATTTTAAATCACTAAAAAACAGTCACAAGCTGCACCATTCAATACAGTAGCCACTAGCTACATATTTAAATTTAATTTAATTTAAGTTTAATTAAAATTACACTAGCCACATTTCAAGGGCTCAGTAACAACATGTGACTGGTAGCTACCATATTGAACAGTGTAGATAGAAAATATTTCCTTCATCACAGAAAGCACAATTGGATAGCACTCTCTAAAGCATCATGTATACACATTTGCCATCATTTTTAGCTTTGGAAAATGTGCTCCACAGTCAAACTGTTAAATGCCACTTGTCTCAACCTGCACCTGTCCAATTTTACAGAGAATTTTAAGAAATCTCTAATTTGAGGTAAATAACTAGTGAGTGGCTGCCTTGTGAAACATAAGAACCACTTTCACAGTTTAAGGATTCCCAAATATCCTTTAGAAAAGATCTAATAATCCCTTTTAGACAATTGTTAGATACTCTTGTCTTTGTTTTTCTGAATTTCAATGAATTTAGGGAGTAGGCAGTAAACTTGTATTCCTATTAAATATTCAAAGGACCTTAAACATTACAAAAATCTTTAGTCGTAAGGAAATGAAACATCATGTTCCATTCAGTTAGTACCATATCTTAATTATTTGAATGTAAGATCCCTTTCTCAATCTGAAAAGCACCTCTTAAACAATAATTGACCCTCTTTATTAAATGCAGAAGCCTTTCTTTCATCAAAGGAGTAAGTGGATCTTTATCAGTCCAAAATGAAATGTTGGGGGTAGGGGATTGGTGATTGGAAAGGGGATTATTTTAGTTCAGGGACAATGGAAGAATAAGAAAGGGAATAAGATTTTCTGATCACAGAACAAAGCTACTTGTACATCACTCAAAGGAAGCCATTTCTTTCAAGTCATAGCCATAGCTGTGGTTCCCAACCCACTGCTATGCCTCCTTCCACTCTAAGGCTGACACAGCCACACACTTATAAACTGTAGGTCATGGGATTATTAACTCCCAGTCTCAGTGCACCCAGATATTTAAGTGCAAATAGTTATGTTTTAGGTGGGCTCTAAAAGTCTATGTGATTCAGCAGTCAAGAATCCACCTGCCAATGCAGGAGACCCAGGTTCAACCCCTGGGTCAGGAAGATCCCCAGGAGAAGGAAATGGCAACCCACTCCAGTGTTCTTGCCTGGGAAATCCCATGGTCAGAGGGGCCTGGCAGGCTACAGTCCATGAGGTCACAAAGAGCTGGACAGAGCTTAGCAACTCAACAACAACAGTTATGAATGACTGGCTTATCTACTTCAAAAAGCATGAGTCACAAGATTATAGAGGAAGGCCCCAGGACCACATTGCAGGTAGGACAGTTCACACTCTCTAGCTCTTGTCTTTAGAATATACCCAACAGTGGCCTTAAGTGGAAACTGACATTTAAAGACTCTAACTTTAAAGATGAGGCAATTTTGATTTTGACTTGGATAGTTTGGTAATTTTTTTCCAGACATTTGTATATTTTGCTATTGCTTAGCAGTTTAAGTTCTCATTAAGGACTGTTAAGTGTCGTGGAGTCACATGCATTTGTATCAAAACCTTAATCCCTGTCACTTAATGGCTTGATGATCTTGGGTAAATATCTCAACCCTTTTGAAATTCAGCTTTTCCTTCTGGAAAAGGTGAGCTTTTTTTTTTTTACCTCAAATGAGGTTCATAAGAGGTCAATGAAATTGCATATCCTTAAAATGCAATCTGTACAATTTATACTAAAAACAAGTTAATTTTTTTAGTTATTTGCTCAGTACTTCAAAATGATAGATAATATTCTTCCTCTTTCTTTCAAGCACTACTATTTTTAATCACTCATCACCATGTATTCAGTGCTTGCTAAGTCATTTATGTATATTAAGTTTATTTATTATACATATTTTTAGATGAGGAAACTGAGGCAGAGTAAGACTCATTAATATGCCTGCATAGAATTAACCCGAAACAGAGTTTCATATGTTGAAACTCAGAATGTGAACCCAACTTTCTAGTTCCAAAGCCACAGTTTATGCAACTTCACAATAGATGGAAATATAATGTTTAGTTTAGCCGATGTGTAATAAAAGTTCTAGGAAAGTGGTCACTTGTCTTCAATAAGGTAGAAAGTATGTTGACAACTCTCAACAATTCTCTTCCGGTGAGTCAAAGGGAGCTTCACTAGAGAGTTAAGGCAGTGAGTATGTCTTATTCATACCTATTTTTTCACCAGTTAGCACATTGTCTTTTGGGCCACTGCAGTTGGCTCTCACTAAACGTCTCTGTTGTTTAGTCTCTAACTCATGCCTGACTCTTTACAACCCCATGTATTGTAGCCCACTAGGCTCCTCCGTCTTTGGGATTTTCCAGGCAAGAATACTGGAGTGGATTGCCATCCCTGGATCTTCCCAAGCCAGGGATCGAACCCACATATCCTACACTGGCAGGCAGATTCTTTACCACTGAGCCACAGGAAAGCCTTAAATGTCTCTGTAGTTGACACAAAAATGTTTTGCATCATTCTGCTGTGAAGATGACTGAAACACAAGGATATGTGTAGTGTCTTATTCCAAAATATGGAATTTTCTCTGAGGATTGTTTAAAAAATTAAATGTTAAATAATGAAGAATATATAGGTATATATATACACATACATAAAAACACACATGCACACACATATATATTTCCATCATATGGTCATGCATTTTAATTCTTTAACAAGTATGGAGAGAAACAGAATAATTTTCATTTTAGTTAACAGTATACTAATATAAAAATTTTTTTGAAGTTTCAATTTCTGGTTTGTTTCCATATCAGCAGTTTCCTTTTTTAAAAAAAAATTTCCTAAAGAAGTATTGGGTTGTTAGTAAATCCACAACAAAATTAAAATCTGACCAGTACCTACCAAAATTTTCACTCTGCAACAGGAAGACTCAAAGGAGATGAAACACTCAAGGTTAATAAGATTATCACCATTCTCTCTCTCTCTCTCTCTCTCTTTTGTATGTATATCTAAATCTGTGCCTCCTGGCCTTTCTTCACTAAGCAGAAGATTGTAATTATTGCTAAAGTCTCAGGTTTTTGCTTCTCTGCACAAAAATGAAATCAGTAGTGTGTAGCTGAATGCATTCCAGATAGCAATAGCATATCATTAGCATATCAGTGACAGCAACAAAAAATACATGACAACAAAACATTGCATACAAATGAAGATGTGTAAGAGTTTTCTACAAAAGAGAAACTGTTTCCTTGTTACTTTTGAAATGAGTCTTTACATTATAGTATGCAGATCCAAAGCTTTGAAAACCTGAAAATTCTAGGAAATAAAATAGGAAACTCTGAGAAATCCAGATACCACCCCACTAAGTCTCTGCTGTTTTCTAAAACATATCCTAATCTCCCAATGCTCCAAAATTCATCATCTATCTGCCCATAGTTAACACTTCTTAAAGCATCTAACAAGGAACCCCCAGTGAAACCCACAGAGTTTGTTTTATAAGCAAACTATCAAGATTTTTTTCTACTTTCACATTAAGATTCAAGAAAATTATTTTAACCTGATGTGGTAAGATAGGTTAATACTAAAAGTATTAGAAACATATATAAACAAATATAATAATATTAAGTATATAAAATAAAGGCATTTATATACAATTATACATAAATACATATGTATGTTTCTTATTCCCTAATAGACAAAAGATAAAAATGTTCTTTGTCAACAGGGAGTTGTCTTCTACATGGTGATTCACATAACCATAAACTTTCCATCTTCTGGTGCCTCTTCTAGAGTCTTATCACCATCTACATCCAGTAGGCAGAAGACAAAACAACCTGGAGGAGCCCTCAGGGGAGATTTTATGGGCCTTACTTGGACATACCATTCACATTCTTTGGGTTAGATGAAAATCAAAGGCACACATGTAATTGCAAGTCAGGCTGGGAAATAGACTAGATGTGTATCCAGGAAAAAGAGGAAACAGATTTTGGTCAAGAGCTAGCAATATCTACCACATCAGAATTCTCTAAATCCCTCCTGGCATAAATTATCACAGTTTCCTTCCAGCCTTTTCTCCAGCATAGGAAGTTACACTTTCTCAGTGGAAGACATGCAATGGAAAAATTAAATGTGACTCATGCAATTTACTACTCCTGTAGAACCATTGCAAGTCATCCTGCCCTTCTGTGGTTTGATCTCCACACAACCTTCTCTCTAAAAGAATTTTAAGTACTATATTTTCAGTGACTTTAAAAATCTCACTTTATACAGAATGTATTTCAGAAATAACATCAGAGAAGAAATTGGAATATGTTTTTGAAAAATACAAGACTCATCTGTCTGTACTTCTGACAAATAAACAAGGACTGAGAAAATATTGGTCAAGTCATATGAAAGCCATACAACAAAAGCCTTTTATCCAAATGACATACACTGTTCATGACAAACCTTTAACCTGAAACTAAATACATTTTTAAAAATTAGCAGTGTTTTCTAGGTGTGAGCATGACCCTTTTAATCAGCACACAGAAGAAATTTTATGAAGTCAGAATGCTTTTGTGCTAGTACATTCCCCTTTAGTTAATTAAACTTTATTTCTGAACCTATGACGCGTGCTCTAAAAATTCTAAGCTATTCACAAAATATCTTTGAAGAACAGATTGAGGTTTCATTATTTATAACTCAGTCAAGATACCAAACTGGGTAGATTGTAAACCTGCTGATACAGTAGCTTTTCTTCATCACTCTTTGAATTGTTGCTACTCAAGTTTCTAATTTATGTGCAAATTGAATTTGCCTAATGCATATAGTAAACTCTTTTTCTATTTTTTAAGCAGTTTCCTATACAGTGGTTTAAAGCACTCTTTCTGCATCTTATAAAAAGATAATGTAGCAAAGAGTTTATTTATTTTGTTTTTCATGTTACTTTCCATATACTCCACCCAGAGACTAGAGTGATTTTCTTTTATGAACTGAATATTCATCTGAAAGCAAAGTCTCCTATGCCCTGATCAGATTTAATTCAACTGAGAAACAAATGCAGAACTGGTTTTGTGGCATTTGTTGAGAGCACAGATACCAAGGCATCAGGATTCTGTTTTCAATGTTGTTCCCAATCTTCTCAGATGATTTGCTGTTGCTTCCATTCACATTGTTTAAAAGGAATACATAATCCCCTCAGTGTGGGAGTCACTGAGGTCAATGAACTGAAGGTTAATTTCATTGAACCTTCACTCTATTACGCGCTATCTGAAAAACTAGGAATCAAGGACAAAATTTTTACTCTTCTAGGGGAATGAACAGTTTAGCAAATAAGATGGGCATGTTGACAGATCTCTTGTATTTATGCCAATGGTTATCAACCGCTCAGTGTTCTAGGAATAATTTCAAATACTAGAGTCATTGATGGAATATTTCAAAAGATTAAAAGACTCAAAATATGTCAGAAATAATTTTCAAAGTGCCATTGCTACTGACTAACAATTTTGTAGGACTCTCGGCAGGCTTCCCCAGTGGCTCAAGGGTAAAGAATCCAACTGCAATGCAGGAGCTACAGGAGACTCAGGTTGGATCCCTGGATGGGGGAGATTTTTATTTTTCTTTAAAGAGAGATATGTTTATTCCATGATCAGTACAGACCAAATGCATATTCACCATATGAAAGTCAAACCAATGACTCCAGAGTTTGGCCAACACTGAAGCGCCAGTGTCATGGTGTAGAGTGAGTTCTCATGGCACGTGTAACCTCACCAAGGGCTCCAATTATAAAATTACAAAGAAAAAAGTTAGGGAAGGGGCAGCTGGTTGGCTGGGCCAAGTACCAGGCAGGGAGTCTCTGCCTTAGTCTGTGGCCTATGGCCCTTGCCCCCACCTCACCCCATGGCCCTTCCTTTTCTGGTTTAAAAAAAAAAAAAAACAAAACTCAAAACAGATTTTACCTTGAAAATAAAAAGAAGAAACTAACAAATGTGGGGAGGAAACAAGGATAAGAAAACACAGTTTTCCAGTTTTATAATTGAAAATAGTAATAAAGTTTGAACCAGTAAAATATAGGCAGTTTTCTGTGTGTTTTGTATGTTTTGTTTTATGTGTGTGTGTTTTGTGCTTTTTTTTGGTTTTTTTTTTTTTAGTTTTTTTACACCAGTTTGGTGGAGTCACCAACAAACTTCAAACAAAGATATGCCAACCATGTTTCACTACACAGTACAGCCACAGTCACACTACCCACTGCTCAGTGGCAGCTGCTGCTCAATGAGGAGATGATCACACCATTTCAGAGACAAGCGGTACCATTGTGTCTGGAGAAGAAGAAAGAATTAAAAATAAGATCCAACAACAACAAAAAACCCAGAAACACAGGTGGGAAGGACCTGGTTGGTTCCTGGATGGAACTGGTTGGTGGCCTCACTTGCCAGGCGAGACCAGCCCACACACACACGTGTGACAGTCACTTCGCTCCAGATTGCCATAGACACAAACACACTTCCACAGCACTATTCCCTTTTGCACAAGCGAACACTTACAGAGAGTGGCTCTCGAGTAAAGGTTCGTGGGGGGAGGGGAAGGGAGGAGCCGGGTCTATTCAAGGCAAAATCAATGCCAGCAAGGGGGTGGGTCAGCGCCCTTGCCACTTCCAGCTCTTGCAGGCCTGCCCTGGTCTCCTGGGTGTGGGCAGCGGCAGCTGGGGTGTGGAGAAGGACTCCCGGCGGGCAGGACGTCACGACTGTCACACTCTCGGGGACAGTAAACCAGTCACGGTGGCGGCAGCAACGATGTCCTGTGCATACTGTGCAGACATTTGGCAGAGGGGCCTCTGCTCCACACGGGGGACTCGGAGCTTGGGTCTAGCCGGCACTCGCTCATGGCGAGGCATGCCCTGTGCGGATGTCCTGTGGGAGCTAACAGGACGTCCGGCTGGCTATAAGGCAGCCAGGCTCTGCGATCCTCAGCTGCCTATCAGGACTGCCCCAGGCATAGCATGCAGGAGAGCCAGGCCTGGAGATACCCCTTCGCCACTGCTACTGCCTCCGCTGCTGCCCCTAACACTATGGAGAGTCAACGTTTTGCCAGGAAATCTAAGTCAGAGGTCACCCAGATGCTCTCAGAAAAGATTTTCTTCAAATATTGACAACAGATCACTCTGGAAATTCACGTCAACTGTAGATGCCGTCGCTTCCCGGCGCCTTTGCTTCTGCTCCTGCTTCTGGGCCAACTCTCTCTGCTGGTCCAGCATGGACTGGGGCTGGCAGCTCCGGGCCTGGGGGCGGCGGCGGCGGCTACAGCAGCTGCCTGTGGCTGCTGCTGCTGCTGCTACTGTTCGCCAGGAACAGCAGGAACAGCTGCTACTTCTCTTCCTGGCGCCGACGTGCCTCCTCGTGGGCTCGTCGGGCCTGCTCCAGCGCATCCTCGTCTTCCTGGCTCCTCATGCGCTCCTGCGGCAGCCGCTCCTTCTCTGCGTGCTCAGCCTGCGCCTTCAAGGCCTTCTCGCGCTCCTCCTTCTACCCGGCCGCCCAGCGGAACTCCTTGAAGCTGTCACTCGCGGACTTGCCTGTGTAGGACCGGATGGTGGGATGCTTCTGCAGCAGGCTAGCCCAGGAGCCCATGTTCTTGATTTTTAGGTCCTTTTTGGGTGCAACTGGCGTCTTCGGCTCCTGTTTCTGTTTGTCCTTGTCCGGGGCCCCCGGTTGGGGTGCTTTCTGCTTAGGGGACCAAATGACAGGCCTCCCGACATCCACAGGCTTCATCTTAGGCCGCTGGGGCAAGTGGGCGGGGGCCTTGATGCTCTCTGGGGAGGAGGGCATGGCAACTCACTCCAGTATTCTTGCCTAGAGAATCTTGTGGACAGAGGAGCCTGGCAGGCTACGGTTCATTGCGTCACTAAGAGTTGGATTCACTAAAGCGACTTAGCACTCACCCACGCAGGACTCTCGGAATTATTTGATTCTCTATTTGCTTGGTAACTATAGCATTCTGTTGCTGTTTAAATAGACTGCCCTGACCATATTCTCTTACATATTCACTAGAAAAAGTTAGCATACATTCCAGTAAACATGGAAGTCTTTTCGTGGGACTGAGCCACCTACCTACCAAAATAATGCACCCTGGATGGTGATGACCATGATAAATACAATTTCATTATGTTTGGACCATTATAAATTTGGAGATTTTTTTTTTTTTTACCACTGCCTAAACTACTCTAACTAATACAAAAATATAACCCCTAAGCCCTGCAATTTGTCATTTTATTAATCTTTGCTCCACCAAGCAAGCAAGCAAGCACTGGGGGGTCAGAAGAAAGAGGCTAAATAATATTTGCAAAACAGTTTCTTCTCTACCTGACCCTTAAGAGCCTTTTTCATAGAAACATCCACATACTTCTTCTTTACACTTATGTAAAAATAACCTCCTCGTCTATAGTCTTATTCATTTGAAGTCCCTGACACCCTAGACAAAGGGTTAGCCACTGTCTGTCCACTCATCCATAAAATCCATACCCCTTATGCATGTATTTTCCAAAAAAAGGACAAGAACTTGCCTGAAGTCTAGACCTGAGAGGCTTTCCCTGCCCCATTGCCCTTCAAGGCAATCCTGTGTGGGACTGAAATGCTACCATAGTCCACTCTGGACAGTACTATCCTTAAACTAGGCTGTTTTTTTTTTTTTCCCCCTTTCTTTTTCAGTGAACTTTTTGAGGGACTAGGATTTATTTGAGGGAGGGGTGGCAGTGCAGCATGAGTATGTGCAATGCATCTGAGGGATCTGTTCTCTCAATTTACTTGTGCTTTGGGGTTTTTCTTCAGGTACTGAAACGGAGCCATAGCCCAGGAGTATCAGCCCTCATAAAGGCAGTTTTATTAAACTGGACCTGAACCATCATCCAAAGGAAGGTATTTACCTTTCCTTGAATAAACATTCCCTAATAAGATTTTTCTTTAACTACTCACAGTTCTTCTGAGTTCATCTCCATCAACCTATTTACTAAATGCCTTATTCTCTGCAAAGTATATTTTATGGTATTATTTTGACTAATCATCTAGCAAAATGACTAGTAAAAGGAGTGAGGTAGTGGTCATATATTAATAGATTTCACTGCATATAACCTATGGGCTTTCCAGGCGACACCAGTGGTAAAGAACCCCCGCCTACAAATGCAGGAGGCATAAGAGATGTGGGTTTGATCCCTGGGTTGGGAAAATCCCCTGGAGGAGGGCATAGCAACTCACTAAAGTATTCTAGCCTGGAGAATCCCATGGACAGAGGAGCCTGTGGGCTACAGTCCATAGGGTCACAAAGAATTGGACACGACTGAATTGACTTAGCCTGCACATATAACATATACTTCATTGTCCAGAGATGATGGGTATTTATTCTACACAGAGTTCTCAGATAAAAAATAGGACACCCAGTTAAATATGAATATCAGATGACAAATTTTTAGTATAAGTATACACTAAGTTTTGCATGGGACATGCTTATGTTAAGAAGAACTCTTTGTTTATGTGAAATTCAAATTTAACTGGGCATCCTATACTTTTAATTGCTAAATCTGGCAACTCTATTTCCATAAGATTTGCTACATATTTTGTTCCATCAACAAATAGATGATGCCATTTCTCAAGAGTACATGAGCCCGATAACCCAAGGGTAGAGGTAGGAATAGCACTGACTGCACCAAATAGTACACTCGAAAACAGTTGGTTTTCCATCTCTAAGCTTTGTTGCTGCTAATTTAGAAGTCGTAGTTGCTAAGAAAGGAGTGTTTCCACCAGAATGCATGATAATGGTTACATTGAGCTGAAAGCTGAGACTCCCCATGCCAAGAATAGGGGTGCTATATTTCCTAGTGTTTGAGTTACATATTGCTGTGTAATAAGTCACCCCCAAGTCAGTGACTGGAAGAAACAATAACATCCCATTTGCTCAGAAGTTTTCAACTGGTCAAACTCCGTGGAGGCATTTTATTTCTGTTCCACTCAGAGATGTTCCAAGTCTGGGGGTGGGGAGGACTTGTGTGGAATCAACTGAAGGCTCAGTCATTCATGTCTGGTGGTTGATGCTGGCTGTAGCCTGGTACCTCAGCTGGGTCTGAAATCAGAATATCTCGATATGGCCTTTCCATATTTTTTCTTGGCTTTCTCACAGCATGATGGAAGGATTTCAACAGGTCAGATACCCTAAGAGAGAACATTAGGTGAAAACTGTATTGCCTTTTCTAACCTTGCTTTTTTCTTTTCAAACCACCACTTTGTCAAGAAAGGTCCATATAGTCAACACTATCATTTTTCCGGTAGTTATGTACAGATATGAGAGTTGGGCCATAAAGAAGGCTGAGAAGCAAAGAACTGATGCTTTCAAATTGTGGTGCTGGGGAAGACTCTTGAGTCCCTTGGACAGCAAAGAGATCAAACCAGTCAATCCTGAAGGAAATCAACCCTGAATATTCATTGGAAGGACTGATGCTGAAGCTGAAGCTCCAATACTTTGGCCATCTGATGTGAAGAGCCAACTCATTGGAAAAGACCCTGATGCTGGGAAAGATTGAGGGCAGGAGAAGGGGATGACAGAGAATGAGATAGTTGGATAGCATCACCGACTCGATGGACATGAGTTTGGGTGAACTCTGGGAGTTGGTGATGGACAGGGAGGCCTGGCATGCTGCGGTTCATGGGGTCGCAAAGAGTCGGACATGACTGAGTGACTGAACCGAACTGAACTGATTTATGTTCAGTGTACCCTATTTTCAGAGATTAAGAAATGTGTGATGCATTTTGGAAATTTTCCCATCCAAATAATTAAAGAAGCTTGTTGCAAAAAATGATACTTTTACATTAGCTGGAAATTCAGGACACACAGACACACACATACACACTCCCCTCTTAACCTCAATGTGAACTCATAACTTTATCCCAAGATAATTCCTTCTTCAGATACCTGTATTTAATGGAAAATTAGTTTACCCAACTAACCAAGAATAAAATTGCAGTTGAATTTGATTTTTCCCAATCACTTTGTCTTATTTCTCCTCTAAAATCACTCTCAGGTCTAACTACCATGTTTCCATCCTAATTGTAGTGTGTACAATGGATGTTCATGGACCTGGACCCTAGTTATGAGTAGTGGGACTCTGAGCAAGTCTCTTGGTTTCTATAGTTAGTTTCTTTTCCAGACTGTAAAGGGGTTACACCTGATCCATGTTTTACAAACAGCAAGTCACAACTTACTAGAAAATCTTAAAATAAATACAATGTATTTCCATCAGCCTCTCTAAAATTTAAAAAGAGCAGAGAAAAAAATGTCAAATGTCATCATAAATACTAAGGATAAACACTGTCCTATTAAACATTTTTATTTGTTTTGTAATTATGTGTGTATGTAAAACATTTCCTGTCTATAGCTGACAGTTAAAAAAAAAAAATTGAAATCCACTGCACTAGATGATTTGAAGGTCCTTCCATTGATAAATTATAAGATTTTATTCTGGGCCTTTACCATTTCATGCCGACAAAGGTCCATCAGTCAAAGTTATGGTTTTTCCAGTAGTCATGTATGGATGTGAGAGTTGGACTACCAAGAAAGCTGAGCACCAAAGAATTGATGCTTTTGAACTGTAGTGTTGGAGAAGACTCTTGAGAGTCCCTTGGACTGCAAGGAGATCCAACCAGTCCACCCTAAAGGAAATCAGTCCTGAATATTCATTGGAAGGGCTGATGTTGAAGCTGAAACTCCAATACTTTGGCCAAGTCAGTTCTTTGGCTACAAAGAACTGACTCACTGGGAAAGACCCTGATGCTGGCAAAGATTTAAGGCAGGAGGAGAAGGGGACGACAGAGGATGAGATGGTTGTATGGCATCACTGACTTGATGGACATGAATTTGAGCAAGCTCCGGGAGATGGTGAAGGACAGGGAAACCTAGCATGCTGCAGTTCATGGGGTTGTAAAGAGTTGGACATGACTTAGCAACTGAACAACAGCAACCTTGCTTTGGAAAATATGTTAAGTTCATTTCTACCACATCCTATTTGTTAAATTTAGGTCACTCGGGTGGCCCAAGTTCAAGAGAAACATTAGAGTCTACCATTTAATGAGAAGACTCTTAAAGAATGGAGGGCATTTTTCTTTTTTTATCATTGCATCTTGTGTGATCTTAGTCCCCCAACCCCAATGGAATCCCCTGCATTTGATGTGAGGAGTCTTAACCACTGGACCACCAGGGATGTCTCAAGGGCATTTTTAAAGGATCAGTCTATCCTCTTTCCATAAATTATTTACATTCCTGCTACATGCAGAAGTGCTTCCCTGGTGGCTCAGATGGTAAAGAATCTGCCTGCAATGCAGGAGACCCAGGTTTGATCCCTGGGTCCAGAAGATCCCCTTGAGAAGGGAATGACAATCCACTCCAGTATTCTTGCCTGGAGAATTCCATGGACAGAAGGGCCTGGCAAGCTACAGTCCGTGGGGTCACAAAGAGTCAGACACAACAGAGCGACTGACCCAAACACACATGCTAAATAAATCCATCCTTCCTCAGTAGTCTCCCAGTTTTCATCTATTATGACATAGAGTTTCTGATCTTAGGTCTAGAACTTCATCATCTAACCAGATACAGATACAAATAAGGCTTTGTGCTTGTGATTCAAGTATAGCTCCTTCAAAACAGTTCTTGATATGAAGACTTGTAAAGTAGAGGCAAGTTATCTGCCATTCACACATCCAATGTACAATGGCTGGACATGGATAAGATAGCTTCCATAAGCCTTCCTGTTCAAAAATGAGGGAAATTAGAGATACTCGAGAGTTTCTGCTGCTGCTGCTAAGTCACTCCAGTCGTGTCCAACCCTGTGCGATCCCATAGATGGAAACCCACCAGGCTCCCCTGTCCCTGGGATTCTCCAGGCAAGAACACTGGAGTGGGTTGCCATTTCCTTCTCCAATGCGTGAAAGTGAAAAGTGAAAGGGAAGTCACTCAGTCGTGTCCGACTCTTAGCGACCCCATGGACTGCAGCCTACCAGGCTCCTCAGTCCATGGGTTTTTCCAGGCAAGAGTACTGGAGTGGGGTGCTGTTGAGTCGACAGTAATTCTGGAATGCAGCCAGGCCCAAATTCCCATAATTTTGGTTAGAGCTCTGTTCTGATGACTGGAAATGATTCTCCATGGCTTTTAACTCTGCCCTCTGAACTCTCGGTCCACTCTCTGAGTCATTGTTTCTTTTCCATAAGAAACTGCCAGTGTTTGTAGCTAAGTAGATTCTCCAGCCTTTTCCGGTCATTCAGGGATCAAAAGCTTCTTTTAATTTTGTACTGTCTCAGTTCAAGTTGGTAATGTTTCTACCAAAACCATTTCCTTAAACTCCTTGTGACTTACTGACTTCATTCCATTAGTAAAAGTCATACTTTTAAATCTCTTGAAGATGAATCTTTCTTTATTTTTTTTCCTTTTTTTAAATTTTATTTTTAAACTTTACAATATTATATTGGTTTTGCCAAATATCAAAATGAATCCGCCACAGGTATACATGTGTTCCCCATCCTGAACCCTCCTCCCTCCTCCCTCCCCATCCCATCCCTCTGGGTCGTCCCAGTGCACCAGCCCCAAGCATCCACTATCGTGCATCGAACCTGGACTGGCGACTCGTTTCATATATGACATTATATGTATTTCAATGCCATTCTCCCAAATCATCCTACCCTCTCCCTCTCCCACAGAGTCCAAAAGACTGTTCTATACATCAGTGTCTCTTTTGCTGTCTCGTATACAGGGTTATTGTTACCATCTTTCTAAATTCCATATATATGCGTTAGTATACTGTATTGGTGTTTTTCTTTCTGGCTTACTTCACTCTGTATAATAGGCTCCAGTTTCATCCACCTCATTAGAACTGATTCAAATGTATTCTTTTTAATGGTTGAGTAATACTCCATCGTGTATATGTACCACAGCTTTCTTATCCATTCATCTGCTGATGGACATCTAGGTTGCTTCCACGTCCTGGCTATTATAAACAGTGCTGCGATGAACACTGGGGTACACGTGTCTCTTTCAGTTCTGGTTTCCTCAGTGTGTATGCCCAGCAGTGGGATTGCTGGAGGTTACTTTAAGACTCTATGAGACAACACCTTTAAGATTCTTAGAAGTTCTATTTAATATTGGGAAAAAAACCTGTGAGACATACCTGTAATATTATTAGAGGAACTTTTGTTTAAGGTGCCAAATTAAATCTTTTTCGGTTTATATCAAAGGTTTTAAGCTCATGGCCTAGTCTTAATCTTTAGGCTGTATTCCTGACAGGAACCTGGATTTCATATCTACCCAGAAGTTATTTTTTAAGTTTAGCATTGTTTGCCATCTGGAAAGACTGGCGATAAAGAACAGTTTGTTTTTGATTTTCAAATGAAGCAAATTTTGGCTCCTTAACATTTCTTTTTTCAGCTTATCTCTCCTTCTTCCAGCATTTTACTATAGGCAGCTAGAAGAAGCCAGGAAATACCCTGAATACTGTGCCTAAAAATATCCTTAGTTAGGTCAGCCGTTTCATTGAGTATATTTTCTGTTTTCCGTATTACTGAAGGTGACAGTATTGCTAAACTTTCCACCATCACAGAGCAAGAGCCTCCTTTTTTTCCAGCTTGCAATAGTGTTTTCCTCACTTTCACCAGTGGGCCATCAGTTCATGGGCTATCAGTCTTCTGCTAACAGTCTCTTCAAGGTTCTTAAGCTTTCACTAACATTGCCCTCTTGGTCCTTCCAGAACCCACTCATAATCCAATTCCAACGCCACTGCCACATATTTTTAATTTGTATTACGGCAGCAGCCGACTTTCAAGTACTAAATTGTATCCTCTAAATGTGTCCTCTGTTACTGAGAAATAAACCATCCCCAAATGTAGTACTATAAAGATAACATTTATTTTGCTCACAAATCTGAAATTTGAGCAGGGTTTAGCTGGGAGGTCTGTTTTGCTCTACTCACCTTCAGCTAGTATGGCTCAAAGACTGAGAGCTGACAGTCAGGTGGAAGCCTTATTACCTTTCATGATCTGTGTGTCATTTGTGCTGCATTCTATTCATGAGGCTGGGTCACTGAAGCCAGCCCATTAGATAGAATTAGACTCTACCATTTAGAGGAAGAATTTGCAGACATTTAGAAACCACCACCGATGGGAAGACCGATTCTGATTTTCAAGGGGAAATTTTGTAGCTGCTACATAGTGGAGCAGAAAGGAGTATATCATGAACCTAGGGGTGGAAAAACTGCACAGCATGAGGAGAACTCAGACACTGTTCTTAGGTGTGTAAATCAGAACATTTGCTCTGGAAAGATCTAGTTGTTTAGAATCTGTGCATATTATTCAGCAGAGCAGCTATACCCGCTGAAGACATCTAAAGGAAACTAACACATGCACAAAATGAGACACCACCAACACAACAGAGTTGGTAACAGTATTTCCTAATGGCTCAGATGGTAAAGAGTCTGCCTGCAACGGAGGAGACTCAGGTTCAGTCCCTGGGTCAGGAAGATCACCCGGAGAAGGGCATGGCAACCCACTCCAGTGTTCTTGCCTGGAGAATTCCATGGACAGAGGAGCCTGGTGGGCTACTGTCCATGGGGTCACAAACAGTCAGACATGGCTGAGCAACTAACACTTTCATTTTCACACTTTTCAAACTATATAAATAATTTAATAAAACATTGATAGTGAAATACATATCATGAAATAGTATGTAGTATTTAACACAAATAACCTTGAGCGATATGCATCAGTGCGCCTCCCAGGTGGTTTAATGGTAAAGCGTCTGCTTGCCAATGCAGGAGACACAGGTTTGATCCCTGGGTTGGAAAGATCCCCTAGAGAAGGAACTGACAACCCACTCCAGTATTCTTGCCTGGAAAATCCCATGGACAGAAGAACTGGCAAGCTACAGTCCATGAGGTAGCAAAAGAGTCAGGCATGACTTGGCAACTAAACAACAATTTGCATCAGTAGAAATAAATCTCCAGAACAATACTGAAAGAAAAAAGCAGAATTATATACAGACAGTGATGTTTGAAAGCTTGCAAACTTTTTATCTGGAATATATACATATATAATAATAGAATAGAAATATGAAAATTGAAATGGTAAATATCAAATTTAGCAAAAATGATTATCTCTGGGAAGAAAGAAAAAAAAGGATTGGAGAAACAAAGAACTTTACTATATTTGTAATGTTTTACTTTCTTAAAAATAATTTTGAAGCCAATACTGGGAAAACATCAAGAGTTTATTTAAGATTGGGTGGGGGGGGGTGGTTATGTGACTGCTGTCTTTGTTGTCATTCTTCTGTAATCTGAAGTGCTTTAATTAATAAAACAACATGTATATATAATAAACAAGCTCCATAATGTTTATCTTGAAGATGAGAAAGAGAAACTGAGTGGAAAATGTTGGTTGAGATAGTGACCTCTTAAGAATTACCTCCATCATAATGTGACGAATTCACTGGGCTCAGCTCAGGAGACAGTGATTAGACTTACGTTGTCATGAACACAGAGCTAAGAGAATGACGTCTAAAATTAGCAGCAGTGACAGGGTCAGAAGCCCTTACCCCCTAACTATTCCCAGCAAGGAAAGCTGTCCCAAATCACCACTTGTGATGGTCTGATGCGAATGGGAGTTGTCCCCCTATCAGGACTTGCCTTGTTTTCAGAAAACACTATCAGCTGAGCTGTCATTTTTAACAAAGCCCAAAAGGAGAGTGAAAGCTTTGTTTCTCTCTTTGCACACCCCTCAAACGCTGTTTGACGAACCTATTCAGTTTTAAATAAACCGTTATGTTGCACAGCTGCACTGTGCTGATATGAAAGTGAGTTGATCGCACTGTCTGTAATTATAAGGGGGAGTGTGGAGGTTGTGTGATGTGAAAAGTTTATATGCATACAGATTAACTGCAAAACCAAATAAAAAAGTACTCAGCAGAGATGAGGAGGTAGAGATTGTGGATCTTTCTGGGATATAGGGCTGGGTTTGGCTTTTCTCCAAAGAGGTAACCCATTCATGTCTAAAGGTAAAGAAAACAATGAAAGAGAATACAGCTAAATACAAGAATTTAAAAACATTTTTTAGGCCTTTCCTTATTTCAGTAGTTGGAGACCAAATTGAATCAAAAAATAAGGATGACAAAAAATGGGTAGCAATAGCAGATTTTCAAATTGACCAACATGACGATCACATAGGAAGGCCCCCTGGAAATTGTGAGAATCTGAAAACTGAGCTTGAGACTTAGACCTGACTTAAATTACCATTTCTGTGAAGTTGAAGCATCATATAATGAGGGTCTGGGGCTAGAACAATGTTTCTCAAATGCATTCCTGAGGCCATCTGTGTCAGAATAAAGTAGAGGTCCCCAGGACAAATGCAGATTCCTGGAGCACACCACAGATCTGCATGATTAGCATGCACTGGCCAGGCTAATAAGATACATTTGAACAGCTCCGTGAGTTTGTGTATACCATTTGAGATCCAGTACTGAGTATACCAGATTTTTTTTTTTAATGCATGTCCAACACCCTTCATTTTTATTTTTTAAAATTTTAGTATAGTTGATTTACAGTGTTATATTAATTTAGGTGTATAGCAGTGATTCAGTTTATATACATATATATATTCAGTTAGTGTTAGTTGCTCAGTTGTGTCCAAGTCTTTACAACCCTATGGACTGTAGCCCGCCAGATTCCTCTGTCCATGGAATTCTCCAGGCAAGAATACTGGAGTGGGATGTCATTCCCTTATCCAGGGGATCTTCCCAACACAGGGATCCAACCTGGGTCTCCTGCATTGCAGGCAGATTCTTTACTATCTGAGTCACCAGGAAAGCCCAAATATATATATATTAGATTCTTTTCCCTTATAAGTTATTACAAAATGTTGAGTATAGCTGCCCACCTGAAACTATCACAACATTGTTCAATATAAAATAAAAAGTTAAAAAAATATATTTCATATAGTTCCTTGTGCTTTACAGTAGGTCCTCATTGCTTTTCTACTTTGTATATAATAGTGTGCATACTAGATTTTAAATACTACCTCCAAATCTTTGATGACTGAACAAGATTCCATTAGACCATGTCCAGATTGTATGACATTTTCTGCATCCTGTAAGAAAATTAATCTATTTTCTTAAGATTTTGGTGTAGTTTTCCAAAATGCAAGGCATAATATGCCTTTTGAATAAAAGTGTTCCTAGTAAAAAGACAGTTCTCTCTAGAAATTTCTGTTGATGACACTGATGAAGAAATAGAATAGATAGTTCATACATTCAGAAGCATTATCATTTAATTCCATACAGTGAATCAGAATAGGATATTTAGAAACGTTATTTAGAAAGGGACGGTAAGAGTTTTCATAGGAAATACCAGGATTAGCTTCCTTAATTTACTGCTTTCTGCACTCATCTGCAATATTTCACTGTGTTGATTCTAGTTCAGTGTCTTTAAATTTGCTTTCTAGTCTTTTTCTTTCATCAAATATTTGCTACGTCTTCTAAATGCCAGGAGTTTTGTTTCATGCATGAGATACTAAGATTGAAAAAGACACTTTCCTCAAAGAACTCACATGTATTGGGGTAAAGAAGCAATATACACTACCATATTATTGTTGTTGTTTAGTCAGTAAGTCATGTCTGACTCTTTTGCGAACCCATGGACTACAGCCATCCAGGCTCCTCTGTCCATGGGATTTCCCAGGCAAGAATACTGGAGTGGTTGCCATTGCCTTCTCCAGGGGATCTTCCCGACCCAGGGATTGAACCCATGTCTCCTACATTGGCAGGCGGATTCTTTACCAATGAGCCACCAGTGAAGCCCCAACCATATTATTACAGAGGTATTTATATGAATAAAATGATTTAACACCATAGAAAAGGGAGCAACTTGCTCTCATTCAGAGAAGTCAAGGTCAGTTTTTCCAAAAGAGGTGATACTGGATCTGGATCTTAGAGACTGTTATGCTAGAGAGGGAAGATGGGCAAAAAAGGTCATAAGAAGGGAAGCCTAAGCAAAGGCATAAAAATTTTTTCATGGTTCCATCTATTTAAGAAATGATATTTTATTCTTGGTTTAAGGAAGAAAAATAGTATATAAGTTTGCAAAATAAATTTAGGATCAAGTTGGGAAGGTCTTGAATACCATGCTAAAACTTACAATAATTTTTAAGTCAGTGCGAAGGCTTGCTGTGATCTATGCTTTAAAAATGTTCTCTAGAACAAATATGAAAAGTAGAGAATAATCAGTAGCTAATAGGCCAGTTAGGAGACTGGCACAGTACAGATCTAGAGGAGCCCCTGAATTAGTAAAGAAGCAAAAGCAATGAAAAGAAAGGACTAGATTGGAGAATTATTTCAGGAGCAAAACTTGGCAGATTAGATATATGGAAAGAAAGGATCTAGATGAAACATCAGAGATGTTTCTGTGGTTTCTAGATTTTGGTGACTGAGAAGATGGAGAAACAATTAATAAAGATAGATCAATCGAGAAATAGGAGTAGCATGGGAGGATGAGCTTGATTTTTGACATTTTTGAAGTACTAGGGATTTGGACTTCATGACAATGTGGGCCTGGGCATGGCGAGTTGGAAGACATCAGCATAAAGTTCATAGCTGAAATCCCTGGAGCACATAGGCTGCTAAGGGAAGAAGTTAGAATGACAGTATAAAAGAGTTAAGGTTTGAAATTGGTGTATAGCTGGGACTTGTCTGGTGGCCCAGTGGCTAAGACTCTGAGCTCCCAATGCAGGGCGCCTGGGTTTGATCCCTGTTCATGGGACTAGATCTGGAATGCTACAACTAACATACCCTGTATGCTGCAACTGAGACCGGTACAGCCAAATAAAGAAAGAAAGAAAGAAAGAAAGAAAGAAAGAAACTGGAGTACCTCTACTTTTAATTCCTGTTGTATACTGGCAGACATCACAGTAAATCACCTGTAACAGAATGAGATGGGCTTCCCTGGTGGCTCAGACAGTAAAGAATCTGCCTGCAATGCAGGACACCTGGGTTCAACCCCTGGGTCAGGAAGATCCCCTGGAGAAGGGAATGCCAACCCCCCTCCAGTATTCTTGCCTGGAGAATTCCATCTACAGAGAAGCCTGGCAAGCTACTGTACATGGGGTCGCAAAGAGTCAGACACTACTGAGCGACTAACACTAACACTAAATAGGATGTGACAGCGAACGTGAGCATCTAGTTAACATGAGGAAAAAAGTTATAAAAAAGTTAAAGGAAGGCACAGAACTGCTAAATTGGCAATGCTTAATGTAGCAATTGACTATAACATTTCTTTCTTCAGATAGGGCCACACCAGATATATAGCATGTTCATAAGAAAGGTTTTATAATAACTATGTTAAATGTATTTAATGAAGGGCATCAATATTATTAGATTAAAAGAAAGAGAAGCTGGTGACAGCTTGTTTGCTTTTTTTTTTTTTTTTTTTTGCTTGTTTGCTTTGAGTGCAAACAGGTATACCATTACTTTATGTGGACCACTAATTAAGTCTTTTATAAGTTTTCTACAACTTGTTAAGAATTATTTGTGAGAAACTGAAAGGAAAAATTATATGAAGAGGGAAATACCCAGAAATAAAAGGAAGTGAACAAGCTATGTTTTAATTTTCTCTCAAAGTCTTTCCTAGCTTATGATTTTATTGTTAAAATTGATAAAGTGAGGAGAAGAGAATGAATTTAATTCATAATAATAGACACTTTCCCATTAGATAAAGAATTTAGCAATTTAGAGAATGAGAATCTGGCTCATTATTTTAATTAATTCAGTAGGATTTTAACAAATTTTTATTGAGTGCTTACCATATGCTAGATACTATTCTAGGTGCTGCGATAAACCAGTGAACAAGATAGATGAAAATTCCTGCCTTTGTAAAGCTTATCAAATAAATGGTTGTCGTTGTTCAGTCGCTAGGTCATGTCTGACTCTTGGCAACCCCATGGACTTCAGCCCACCAGGCTCCTCTATCATGGGATTTCCCAGCCAGAATACTGGAGTGGGTTGCCATTTCCTACTCCAGGGGATCTTCTCCACCTAGGGATCGATCTTGTATCTCCCGTGTCTTCTGCATTGGCAAGCAGGTTCTTCACCACTGTGTCACCAGGGAAGTCCTGTCAAATAAATAACTAACAATTAATCACTGGTAATTAGAGTAAAGGGGAATCAGGGAAAAGGGATAGGATGTATATGGGGACAGCAGTGGTTGAAATTGCAAGAAGAATGATCAGGAGAAACACCACAGAGAAGGTAATATTTGAGCTAAAATCATGGAGGAATTGGAGGGAGGAATGGTTTCAGGCAGAGGTCGTAGCAAATTCAAAGACAAGAGCAGGCAGATGCTTGCTGCATTGGGAGAACAGACAGGAGTCCTGAGAACCTGAACTGGAGAATCCCTGAGGCAGGGCAGAGGTGATAGGCAGTCTCTGCCATCCTGAGAACTTTACCTTTTTTTCTGAGTGAGATGCCAAAGGAGGTTTTCAAGCAGAGTTGGAAGAATTCTACAGTCTTATCTAACTGTAGAATTAGGTTTGGGCAGCTTTCTTACAGTAAATAAATTTCTCTCTCTTTTTTTTGTATGTACATATTGTGTTAGCCAGGGCTTCTCTGGTGGCTCGGATGGTAAAGAATCGCCTGCTATATGGAAGACCTGGATTCAATCCCTGGATTGGGAAGATCCCATGGAGGAGGGCATGCAAACCCACTCCAGTATTCTTGCCTGGAGAATCCCCATGGACAGAGGAGCCTGGCGGGCTACAGTCCATGGGGTCACATAGAGTTGGACATGACTGAGCAACTAAGCATAGCATAGCATATTGTGTTAGGCAGAGTTCTAAGGATGTCCTTCAAGATTCCCCTTCTCTGGTTCACTTCAGTTCAGCTCAGTCACTCAGTCATGTCCAACTCTTTGCGACCCCGTGAATTATAGCATGCCAGGCTTCCCTGTCCATCACCAACTCCCAGAGTTTACCCAAACTCATGTCCATTGAGTCGGTGATGCCATCCAGCCATCTCATCCTCTGTCATCCCCTTCTCCTCCTGCCCCCAATCCCTCCCAGCATCAGGGTCTTTTCCAATGAGTCAACTCTTCACATGAGGTGGCCAAAGTATTAGAGTTTCAGCTTTAGCATCAGTTCTTCCAAAGAACACCCAGGACTGGTCTCCTTTAGAATGGACTGGTTGGATCTCCTTGCAGTCCAAGGGACTCTCAAGAATCTTCTCCAACACCACAGCTCAAAAGCATCAATTCTTTGGTGCTCAGCTTAAACTATGAGCCATGCCATGTAGGGCCACCCAAGACATGCTGAAGAGTTCTGACAAAAATGTGGTCCACTGGAGAAGGGAATGGCAAACCACTTCAGTATTCCTGCCTTGAGAACCCCATGAACAGTATGAAAAGGCAAAAATATAGGACACTGAAAGATGAACTACCCAGGCCAGTAGGTGCCCAATATTGCTACTGGAGATCAGTGGAGAAATAACTCCAGAGAAAATGCAGAGACGGAGCCAAAGCAAAAACAACACCCAGTTGTGGACATGACTGGTGATGGAAGCAAGGTCCGATGCTGTAAAGAGCAATATTGCATAGGAACCTGAAATGTTAGGTCCATGAATCAAGACAAATTGACGTGATCAAACAGGAGATGGCAAGAGTAAACGTTAACATTTTAGGAATCAGTGAACTAAAATGGACTGGAATCAGTGAATTTAACTCAGATGACCATTATATCTACTACTGTGGGCAAGATCCCTTAGAAGAAATGGAGTAGCCATCATAGTCAACAAAAGAGTCTGAAATGCAGTACTTGGATGCAATCTCAAAAACGACAGAATGATCTCTGTTCGTTTTCAAGGCAAACCATTCAATATCATGGCAATCCAAGTCTATGCCCTGACCAGTAATGCTGAAGAAGCTGAAGTTGAACGGTTCTATGAAGACCTACAAGACCTTCTAGAACTAACACCCAAAAAAGATGTCCTTTTCATTATAGGGGACTGGAATGGAAAAGTAGGAAGTCTAGAAGTACCTGGAGTAACAGGCAAATTTGGCTTTGGAGTACAGAATGAAGCAGGGCAAAGGCTAATAGAGTTCTGCCAAGAGAATGCATTGGTCATAGCAAACACCCTCTTCCAACAACACAAGAGAAGACTACATATGGACATCACCAGATGGTCAACACCGAAATCAGATTGATTATATTCTTTGCAGCCAAAGATGGAAAAGCTCTATATCGTCAGCAAAAACAAGACCGAGAGCTGATTATGGCTCAGACCATGAACTCCTTATTGCCAAATTTAGACTTAAATTGAAGAAAGTAGGGGAAATGACTAGACCATTCAGGAATGACCTACATCAAATCCCTAACAATTATACAGTGGAAATGAGAAATAGATTTAAGGGACCAGATCTGATAGACAGAGTGCTTGATGAACTATGGATGGAAGTTCGTGACATTGTACAAGAGACAGGGAGCAAGACCATTCCCAAGAAAAAGAAATGCAAAAACGCATTGCAAAAAATGGGTGTCTGAGGAGGCCTTACAAATAGTTGTGAAAAGAAGAGAAACAAAAGCAAAGGAGAAAAGGAAAGATATACCCATTTGAATTCAGAGTTCCAAAGAATAGCAATGAGAGATAAGAAAGCCTTCCTCAGCAATCAGTGCAAAGAAATAGAAGAAAACAATAGAATGGGAAAGACGAGAGATCTCTTCAAGAAGATTAGAGATACCAAGGGAACATTTCATGCAAAAATGGGCACTATAAAGGACAGAAATGGTATGGACCTAACAGAAGCAGAAGATATTAAGAAGAGGTGGCAAGAATACACAGAAGAACTGTACAAAAAAGATCTTCACAACCCAGATAATCACGATGGTCTGATCACTCACCTAGAACCAGACATCCTGGAATGTGAAGTCAAGTGGGCCTTAGGAAGCATCACTATGAACAAAGCTAGGGGATGTGATGCAATTCCAGTTGAGCTCTTTCAAATCCTAAAAGATGATACTGTGAAAGTGCTGCACTCAATATGCCAGCAAATTTGGAAAACTCAGCAATGGCCACAGGACTGGAAATGGTCAGTTTTCATTCCAATCCCTAAGAAAGGCAATGCCAAAGAATGTTCAAACTACTGCACAATTGCACTCATCTCACAAGCTAGTAAAGTAATGCTCAAAATTCTCCAAGCCAGGCTTCAGCAATAAGTGAACCGTGAACTTCCAGATGTTCAAGCTGGTTTTAGAAAAGGCAGAGGAACCAGAGACCAAATTGCCAACATCCACTGGATCATCAAAAAAGCAAGAGAGTTCCAGAAATGTATCTACTGCTTTATTGACTATGTCAAAGCCTTTGACTGTGTGGATCATAATAAACTGTGGAAAATTCTGAAAGAGATGGGCATACCAGACCACCTGACCTTCCTCTTGAGAAATCTGTATGCAGGTCAGGAAGCAAAAGCTAGAACTGGACATGGAACAACAGACTGGTTACAAAAAGGAAAAGGAGTACGTCAAGGCTGTATATTGCCACCCTGCTTATTTAACTTACATGCGGAGTACATCATAAGAAATGCCGGGCTGGAAGAAACACAAGCTGGAATCAAAACTCCCTAGAAAATTATCAATAACTTCAGATATGCAGATGATACCACCCTTATGGAAAAAAGTGAAGAAGAACTAAAGATCCTCTTGATAATAGTGAAAGAGGAGAGTGAAAACTTTGGCTTAAAGCTCAACATTCAGAAAGCAAAGCTCGTGGCATCTGGTCCCATCACTTCATGGAAAATAGATGGAGAAACAGTGGAAACAGTGGCAGTCTTATTTTTGGGCGCTCCAAAATCACTGCAGATGGTGACTGCAGCCATGAAATAAAAAGACTCTTACACCTTGGAAGAAAAGTTATGACCAACCTAGACAGCATATTAAAAAGCAGAGACATTAGTTTGCCTACCAAGGTCTGTCTAGTCAAAGCTATGGTGTTTCTAGTAGTCATGTATGGATGTGAGAGTTGGACTATAAAGAAAGCTGCGTGCTGAAGAATTGATACTTTTGAACTGTGGTGTTGGAATAAACTCTTGAGAGTCCCTTGGACTACAAAGAGATCCAACCAGTCCATCCTAAAGTAAATCAGTCCTGAATATTCAGTGGAAGGACTGATGTTGAAGCTGAAACTCCAATATTTGGCCACCTGATGCAAAGAGCTGACTCATTTGAAGAGACCCTGATGCTGGGAAAGATTGAAGGCAAGAGGAGAAGGGGATGACAGAGGATGAAATCACTGGATGGCATCACCAACTCAATGGACATGAGTTTGAATAAACTCCGGTAATTGGTGATGGACAGGGAGGCCTGGCATGCTACAGTCCATGGGGTGGTAAAGAGTCAGACATGAGTGAGCAACTGAACTGAACTCAACTGAGATAAGAGAAATTCAAAGCAAGGACTCCCCCTGCCATTGCTGACTTTGAAGATGAAAAGGGAGCTACAAAATAAGGAATGTTGACAAGATCTAAAAACTGAGCGCAGTCCAAGGCCAACAGCCATTTAGGAAGCAGGTACCTTAGTTCTTGGTTCATATCTGTCACCACACCAAACTGATGTCTGCCAATAAGCTGAATGAACTTGGAAGTGAGTTCTTTCCCAGAGGCTTTGGAAAGGGGTACAGGGAGTCTTGCCACTTTGATTTTAGCCTGTGAAACCTGGAAAAGAGAGCCAACTGAACGTTGGTCTGTCCAGACTTCTGAACCAAAAAGAAACGTGAAATAATAAATGGTTGTTATTTTAAGCTTCTCACTTTGTGGTACTTTATTACAACAACAAGAGAAAACTAAAACACCTGTAAAGGATAAAGGATAAACCAGCTCAATATCCTATTAGTATAACATTTCATTAAGAACAAAGTCAGCGCCTTATTCATCTAAGTTAATTCTCTTTACTCTTCTGTATATGAACTTCCTGGTTCAGACATGACCCAGTATCAGAGGTGAATTAATGAACTGGAGAAAGATCATGTGTTGCTTCAGTGGAAAAAGAAATCAATATGCTCTACTTTGGGAACCTTGGTTATTTTATCATTTTCTAAATAATCTCTGTTCTAGTCAGTTTAGAAAGCCTAGAATGCATTAAGGAAAGTTAAAATACATCAGGGGCTGGGGACCAAATAAGTAAATAAGGTATTTGGAGTATTCTTTTTTCATAGTAGTAGTGTGAATGCTCAGTCATATCCGACTATTTGCAACCCCATGGTCTGTAGCCTGCCAGAGGTTCCTCGGTCCATGGAATTCTCCGGGCAAGAATAATAGAGTGGGTTGCTATTTCCTTCTCCAGGGGATTTTCCCGACTCAGGGATTAAACCCACATCTTTTGTGTCTCCTATCTGGGCAGGAAGATTCTTTACCACTGATAGGTGTACATTGATAGTGAAAGTGAAAGTCACTCAATTGTGTTTGACCCTTTGTGATCCCATGGATAGTCCATGGAATTCTCCAGGCCAGAATACTGAATGGTTAGCCTTTCCCTTCTCCAGGGGCTCTTCCCAACCCGGGGATCGAACCCAGGTCTCCCACATTGCAGATGGATTCTTTACCAGCTGAGCCACCAGGGAAGCCCAAGAATACTGGAGTGAGTAGCCTATCCCTTCTCCAGCGAATCTTTCCAAGTCAGGAATCAAACTGGGGTCTCCTGCATTGCAGGCGGATTCTTTACCAGCTGAGCTACCAGGGAGACCCAAACATTAAAAAGAAAAAAAGAAAAAAATTTTCTTAACTAGTTAAGATCAAGAAAGCAATGAAATAAAAAGATACCATAATTTCATACTACTGTAAGGAGTTTCAGAGATTTGCAGGGGTCGGACATGACTGAGCGACTTCACTTTCACTTTTCACTTTCATGCATTGGAGAAGGAAATGGCGACCCACTCCAGTGTTCTTGCCTGGAGAATCCCAGGGACACGGAAGCCTGGTGGGCTGCCGTCTATGGGGTCACATGGAGTCGGACACAACTGAAGTGACTTAGCTGCAGTAGCAGCAGCAGGTATAGAGGACAGATTCCATAGTTCCCACAAATTGTCCTGGGTTTGGTTGCCTGATTTGTTATTGTCAAATCTACCATAGAATAGAAGACAGACTTATTTCATGACCATCTTTTTTCTTAATTCCATGTCAACATAAAAGACAAATGGCCACAGACTCTCAGCCTCCTTAAAGCATGAAATATCTTACAGCCCCTAAGTCTTGCATAAGTCCTAATGCTTGCTCTTATCTGAACATCTTGAGCTTGGTGTTTCTCTGGCTAGATTTTTTTTCTGATGCACTGTGTGCATTTGTGTGAAGGTCAAGTCACTGAGGTCAAAACACACAGTCTTGCATTTTCCTGTAAAACATTTCAGCCACTTTAAAGCCTATCAAAAAATACAGTGAAATCTGCCCCCACAAGTTCTAGTCTTTAGTGAAGATGATGAAACACACTCAGAAATAAATAGCTTCATTCAAACTGGAGCTTAAAAACACCAGATTGATCTATTGGTTTCAAACGGGTTTTCAATAGCAGCTGATGGCGGAATCCCGTGGAGCTCGAAAGATGGTCTTGTCTTATTTGAAAGTGGGCTTTTCAAACACAGCTGTCATTTGGAACACTTTTGAAAGCCTTTATCCCTGTGTATTTGACTCCATCCCTTTCTCTTCCCCTTGCAAATTTTCCTGCAGAATTGATCAACTAAGAAAAAAGGAGGGAAAACTTTGAGAGATAGATGTGTGTATGTGCTCAGTCATGCTGACTCTTTGGGACCCCATGGACTGTAGCCTGCCACGCTCCTCTGTCCTTGGAATTTTCTAGGCAAGACTACTGTAGTGTGTTGCTATTTTCTACTCCAGGGGGATCAAACCCATGTCTCCTTCATTGCAGGTGGATTCTTTACCACTGAGCCACCTAGGAAGCCCGTTTATTCTGATTAAACTAAAAACATACTTATCTCCTTCCTAGATTCCCCAAACCACCAAAGAGTATAGCATCATATTTTTTACAAAAGATGTCTTTTTTGGATATCTTGAATTTTATTAGACAGTTGAGAAGATTAAAAACCTATGATTGTCCTTTCTCACTTGAGGCAAGACATAGTTTAGAAAGCAAATATCCTATTTTGCTACTCTAAAACTGCTTCAGTTGTCCATGTTTTCATTCACTCATTTTAAATAATTTTTAAGCTTCTACTGAATATCTACTATCATGTACCAAGTTCAGTACTTGGTACTGGGGATACATAGATGAATACAGTGCAGTCCCCACCTACAAAACAGTTCATAATCTACTTACCCAGCCAATTTCACACACACACACACCCGCCAATACACACCCACCAACTAATGAATACCAACCAATGCATACTAATACCAATTGAAAGCTCTTTCTACAATTAAGATGATTTGAGTTCATCTCAGTTGGGGAATGTGAAATTTCTTAATAAATTATGACCTGACCCTTTCACCTACTCTCAAATGGATTTTTATCATCTATTATTTATCAATTGATCTTTGAAGCTGAACTAAATCAATATATTTTTGCTGTATTATTAAAGGCAATTATATTTCTTAGAATTGAAATGTTCTAAGGGACTCATCATTGTTATCCTTAAACAATATTAATAAATATTACAAAAATCAGAGACCATTTCTATCAGACTGAAATAGATGCCAATAGAGACAACGGTGGGGGGCAAGCAGGGGAGAGTAGAATACTCCAGTATCTCATACAGTCCAAGAACCTGTGGGCAGAACACATTTCATGGCTGTGCATAAAAAACAGTATTAGTACCTTTTGTAAGTTATTCTAATGATGACTCAGAGAAACCATCTTTAAACACAATGCATTAAACACAAATTTACTACACATATATCTGAGAATTTGAGGCCTTTTCTTTTAAAATAGGCATTGTCAAATGAATGTAAGTGAATGGAAATAGCAGCAGAAGAAAAATAAGAATCCCCTTCTCTGACAGTCTTGCAGCTGAAAGCAGAGGAAACTGAAGTAGTAGATGCCCTCTGAGAATGAGATGTCTTGTTGCAGAAAAGAAGCAAGACAGCAACTTCTATCATTGTAATCTCTTTTCCAGAAAATCTTGAAGATCATTAAAATACCCCTTTTTCTCAGGACCAAGCTTTCATAAGTATGGTGGAATTTGCATAATTTACATATTTTACCTTGCCTTATATTTCCATAACCTAATAAAATTCTTTATTTCAATAAAATAGCAACGAGATCATACATGATTGTTAGGCTCAATATCAGTTGTCCCTCATTAATGTTGCAAAGAAGCGATTAGCATTTTGAGGCAAACAAGGTGTACCTAGTTAGTGGGACCTGACCTTGCTGTCACTAAATTATACCTATGATTAATGATCTTCTCAAGTTTAAGGTTTGAATCACAACAAATAGATTATAAGTGAAAATCAGGGGAGGGATAGAGAAATGTGGAAAAGATGAACTTTAAGACTTGAGTCATACTTGCCATCGTTCAACATTGAATTCAGCTCATAGTGCAATTGCCTTTGAGACTGATGCTCAAATTCCAAGGCAGTGGTTTTCAACACCAGACACACATGAAAATCAGAGCTTTTTAAAAGTCCCAGTGTTTGGGTCCCATCTAAGACTAATTAATGCTTTGGAGGTGAAATCTGGGTACTATGAGGTTTTCAAAGAATAAATACCATAATATCTACATTTAAGAAATGAATTTGGAGTCAGGAAAACAAAAATAATAGGAAACCAGGATATCTATATTTAAGCATGTTATGATAAAAAGTTTTTGCTTTGAGTTTTCTGTATTACACTGATGGGATGAAAATTATGTTAGTGTGACATACTAGTTAGTCCAGAGCTAAAGAGAAACATTTTTGGTGTTGGTGTCTAGTTTTTTATCTCACCAGTGGAAGTATCACTTTATTCTATGAAACATAGTTTTATTTCACTTTAATTAATCCAGCATAATCACAGCCAAATATGAAAAAGTAGAAATCTACAGAGTTAGAACATTTTTAGAACTACTTGCACAAAGCTTTAACCTGTGGGTGTGTACATGTATGTAAATTCACACATCTACCATAGTGTGACTCCCCATTCAGTAAGTCTGATTTAGGGGCTGTTCAGTTTCAGAACAACAGATTTGTTATCAGAAATGCTGAAAAGACTTAACTGTTGTAGGCCAGCATTGTCTAGAATGAGATATTTCAGGAGGCATCAGAAATAAAACATAAGATTACATTCAAAAGTTTACAAGCTCTAAACTTTGAAAAGAATATGGTATAGCTCCAAACGTAATTCAAAGTAAACACAATATGAAAGACAGGGAGAGAGGAAGGGAGGATGGGAGGAAGGAAGAAGCGACAGAGATGAAACCAAACAAGATTTGCTGTTCTTTGTCACCCTGAATCCGCCAACCCATTTCTACTGTTTACTTGCTTTCCCCTCTTCCATTCATCCCTCCATCCCTCCATCCCTTCTTTTGACATGTATTCCAAACAACATCCCAAAGCTGGTGAATTGCCACCATACTTAGTAAAACAGTGTCACAGAGATGGCAAACTCATTCAGGAATAAATAATTTCTAGTTTTAGTTCTGAGTAACCCTCCTAGACATTGCATAGGTCGTCCAGTTTTGAAGTCCACCCTGTTCCCCTACTGCCTGCAACTCTGTTAGAGTGCATGCTTAGTCGCTTCAGTTGTATCTGACTCTCTGTGACCCCATGGAGCATGGCCTGACAGGCTCCTCTTCCATGGGATTCTCCAGGCAAGAATACTGGAGTGGGTTGCCATTTCCTTCTCCATCTGTTTAACTATTGATATACAGTTTTTGAATGTATTCTCTTTATTATTGAAAGGAGTCATTTCACCTTGAGAGTGCCACCTATTAAATTTAGTATGTTGGTCCTTTCAGTCTAGATGTTAGAAGATACTGTATAATATGACTTTTTTGAATCTGATCTTTTGCAAGATCTTTTTAGTGCTTATATTGAAGAGCTAATTCATTTTTCTTCTTTTCTCAGCTTATAAGCAGTTAATATGACCCTGAACTCCTTGTGAATGAATCACCAACTTTAGTTAAGCAATTTCAGATAGAGAGGAATCAGCACAGAGATTCACTCTTCCCTACATACAAACCACTTCCTTTTACCATGTATCTAGAAATAGCTAATTGTCACTAGAAAATAGAAAAATATCTTTATTTTCTACTAGTGTCATGTAGTCATCACTTAGAAAAAAGTGAAGTCTTCTTTCAATTTAGTGGAACAAAAAAATGTTGTTAATAGTATAATTACTTAATTTATTACTAACTCATTTTAGGTAGTGGCAGAGGCATTTAATCTTGAGTCCTCCACATCCTTGGAATATATTAACATCGGAAATCATGGATTAAATTCTTGGGCATATCGGAAAGGTAAATATAATGGTGCTATGTGTTATATAAATATGTGCATAAATATGTAGGTAGATATAAGATTTGGAAATGGCTGGACTGGTACATTATCTTATCAGTTATGAATTTTTTTTAGATTCCTAACTTGCTGCCAAATTTCATGCTTAGTTGGAGAGAGTTTCATATGATTTTTTGTATGTTTATTTATGGTATTTTTTTTTTTTCACTAAAAATGCATCATTACCTTAGCAGCTGCCACACCACATGGAGCAGCATGTGTGCTTTTTAAAAGAGATCCAGAGCACCTTCCCCCAGAAACCCGAAGCCAATATGCTTTGGGAAGTCTGCAGTAGGACTCAGATTTCACCAGCAGATAATATACAATTTAGATATTTTTGCAGACTTTTTTTCTATAATAATTTTCTTTACCACTTCTTCTTTCCTAAGTATTCTATTTAAAAATACTATTTCCAAAAAGGAAAAATATATAAAAGTTAATGCATAATGAGTGAGACCTTAAAATACATTCTGTCTTTTGCTTGGGGCCATTTTGAGAGGCGCTGGGGACTGCCTCTACTTGACAACAAAAATAGGAGAGAAAAATACAGAAATGGGTGATGGTGTATGTTTCATGAATGAGCCTTCCTTCCTTATATACTTGAAAGAGTTTGCACTTTATTTCTTATTTCCTGTTTGTATGAGAGAGAGAGAGAGAAGAGAATGAAAAGGGGAAGTGAGGGAGGGGAAGAAAAGCTTGACCAAGAGTCATTCTAGGTCCCCAAGTCCATAGTCTTCCTCTGCTTAGGCACTCCAGTTCCTCTCCCCAGTTTCGTGCATCTCTTGAAAATCTCATTTCAATGCCCTGCCCTAACTCAATATCCTGAATTTTATGGTTCTTCCCTTTAGGCATATCTTTGCATAATAGAACTTCAAGGTTACTATTCAGGTCAGCATAAACAAACAGGGCTTCCCTGCTGGTTCAGCCAGTAAAAAGTTTGCCTGTAATGCAGGAGACCTGGGTTCGATCCATGGATTGGGAAGATCCTCTGGAGGAGGGCATGGCAGCCCACTCCAGTATTCTTGCCTGGAGAATCCCATGGACAGAGTGGCCTGGCAGGCTACAGTCCCTGGGGTCACAGAGAGTTGGACATGACTTAGTAACTAAGCACAGCATCATAGACAAATAGACAATGGAGCAATACTGTCAAAGAAGAAAGAAAGAAAGAAAGTGAAAGTTGCTCAGTCATGTCCAACTCTTTGGGACCCCATGGACTATTCAGTCCATGGAATTCTCCAGGCCAGAATACTGGAGTGGGTAGCCTTTCCCTTCTCCAGAGGATCTTCCTGACCCAGGAATCGAACGGAGGTCTCCTGCATTGCAGGCAGATTCTTTACCAACTGAGCTATCAGGGAAGCCCACAATACTGGCATAGTGATCCATAAATGTAACACACTGCATATTTTGTGTACATGATATTAAGCAATTCCTTTTCCCAACTTTTTAATGAAATTACATGTTTACATGAAATGTCTGATTTGTTTTAAATCATATGAACTTGATAGATACGACTTTATCTCATCAAAACCAGGTTCAAGATAGGCAGTGGACTTTTATCAATCGCCCTGCAAAATCACCATCCAAGGGTTGTAATTTGGGAGTAAATTTCTAATGTCTATTTTTTAAAAAGAAAAGATACAATTTGAAGAACGGCATCATAAAGCAATATACATATCAAGATTCCTGATACTTCGTACAGACCAATTACCAGTGAAAAAAATAGAGCATATGAATATATTTGATTTGATATAGGTTCAGTTCAGTTCAGTTCAGTCGCTCAGTCGTGTCCAACTCTTTGTGACCCCATGAACTGCAGCACGCCAGGCCTCCCTGTCCATCATCAACTCCCGGAGTTCACTCAGACTCACGTCCATCGAGTCAGTGATGCCATCCAGCCATCTCATCCTCTGTCGTCCCCTTCTCCTCCTGCCCCCAACCCCTCCCAGCATCAGAGTCTTTTCCAATGAGTCAACTCTTCACACGAGGTGGCCAAAGTACTGGAGCTTCATTTTTAGCATCATTCCCTCCAAAGAACACCCAGGGCTGATCTCCTTCAGAATGGACTGGTTGGGTAGCAGGTAGATATTTAATATATGGTATTCATTATTATACTAATTGTTTTTAAAACATGAATCTATAGATATATGGGAAGTAAGATATATCAGGAGAGAAAGAAATAGTCCTGAATGTGAAGCTGGGCAGCCAAATCTAATTCTGACTACCAAGATTGGGACCACGTATGTGGCCCTTCAGACCCTCCACAGTAAAACTTTCAGGATAGATGACTTCCAGTGGCCCACTTTCAATGGTTTCAGACTTGGAAGGTGAACTAAGTGAGTGAAAGACTGATATGGAAGGCAGCGTCAAAAATGGCAACTGATTCTTGAATCCCACATCAGGGAAAGAGTAGGTGGTGGGGATGGGGAACTAGAGCGTGTATGTCTGATTTAAAAGGGGCCAAAGCCAGCCAGCTACAATTGCTTGTGTCACATGGGAATATGAAGCTCAATGTGGCATATCTAAGTTTAAAGAAATCCTATAAATGCAGATTAAAACATGAAATCATGACTTTCCCAAATTGATCATCAATTCAAGCTCTGCTTTGTTTTGTTTTGTTAAACAAAAAACTGTGCACATCTGTGGCGCATATTTGATTCACAGGCTATCTGTACATGTTAATACCTTTAGTTCGGATTATATGAAGATGGACTAAAAGTCTGTGGATTTATGACAGTGTGAATTTCAAAGGGCAAAAGGCTAAAAGGCTGGTTTGGCTTAGTCAGAAAAAACTCTGAGCTCTGGAATAGTGGACATGGCTTTGTGATCTGGATCAGCCATGTGTAACAGAGTCAGCTAGCCCTGCCACCGTCTGTGCTCAGCACTGTCTAGTCACTGCTCTCCCAAAATGACCTTCTCACCTTTCAAGAGAGCCCCTCAGTGCTAAAAAATTCAGTTTATTTCTATAGCATACAAGTTCAAATCCATGGCCAATGTGATAGATTAGATTAGACCATCACCCAGCCTGACTTTTGTCCTGCCTGGCTCTCACAAATCTTGGCAAGATAGAATAAGCCAAGTTCAAGTGAGAATTGGTATTGGAGAAATAGGAATTGGCTCTTGGTTTGGTCTGTGATCCAAAAGGCTGTGCTGTGAAGGGCAGCAAGGGCCAAAAAGCCAGGGGAGGTGTGAAGTAGATATGCCAGAGACACAGGCAAGCTAGAGCCAAGGATTGGTGACTTGGAAAGCTGGTGTAATAACTGTGGCTGTGGCTATAGGCCACATGGTAAGCTGGCTTAATTCTGCTGGATAACCTCTCTGCCCAAGAGCTGCTGTCATGGAGCCAGGAGATTTGTGTCCTGGCTCTTTCTTTATGAATCTTAGTGGTATCTCTCTGCTCACAACAGTTAGAGGGCATCACCTCCACATCTACTATCTACTTCTTAGTAACAAAAACTTGTCTGAGACATTTGAAGTTGAGGTATTAATGAGATTGTCATGGGGGCATGCTAACCTATATTCCCTGAGTTGGTTACTCCAGTTCTGTCCTTGGATTATAGAAGACCACAAGATCTGTGGATAGTTTAGCTTAGGTCCTCAGATTTGCTTTTGCTGTGTTGCATTTTAACAGCAAGCCTTCTGATTTTATTAAAAATAACTAGGTGGATCAGGGATATGATTATATCTCTGTAAAGTGCTTTTGAATATCATTTCCATTAGATCATTGAGAGTGCCTGCTGTAAAGCTTTAGAAAATATTTCTATTAAAGTTCAGTGAACTTGCCACTTTTTGGCCCATCTGTAAAGAAGCTCAAAGCCAAAGATTCACTGTGCAATAAAGCTAGGTTATTCCTTGAGTCTGCATACTTATATTGTATAATTTTTCCTGGTCTTATTTATTTACTCCAGTGCCATCTGGAAAAGGGGGGGGAATAAATAAATCCAATGAACTAGCTTTAACAGATATTTCTTTTTTAAATGCGAAGAAATTAGGAACTACTAACTCTAAAGTTATTCAAAATGGAAACAAAACAAATTTAGCTACCTTCTATATAGGTGTGCACAGGACTCCAAGTCAATAATTCAGGAGAAAATACCCTTCCTTTCCAAATCTTCCAACATAGTCATGTGTAGCTTTTATTGCATCGTTAATAGCACTTACATTCACACTACTGGACCTTCTCAGAAATATTCTGATGTTGTTACCATATCAGTTTCCTATATCCCTCTACAAAAATCCTGTGCCAAACTCCAGCTTCAATTATATTATCTTCTTAGCAATTGTAAGTTTATCTTCTTTCTAATCTTCACCTTAGTAGGCAAACTAGATGACATGACCAGAATTTAACCTTATTTTTACACACCTTGGACAAAAACATGTATTTGTAGTATTCCCATCACAAGGAATTAAAAGATGCTTTTAATTAAAAGACGCTTACTCCTTGGAAGGAAAGTTATGACCAACCTGGATAGCATATTCAAAAGCAGAGGCATTACTTTGCCAACAAAGGTCCGTCTAGTCAAGGCTATGGTTGTTCCAGTGGTCATGTATGGATGTGACAGTTGGACTGTGAAGAAGGCTGAGCGCCGAAGAATTGATGCTTTTGAACTGTGGTGTTGGAGAAGACTCTTGAGAGTCCCTTGGACTGCAAGGAGATCCAACCAGTCCATCCTAAAGGAGATCAGTCCTGAACTGAACTGAATATCACAAGGAGGAAAAGAGGGGAAAGCAGTCTTCTTGGAAAGGTTGTAAACCTCTAATCAGTTCAGTTCAGTTCAGTCGCTCAGTCGTGTCCGACTCTTTGTGACCCCATGAACTGCAGCACGCCAGGCTTCCCTGTCCATCACCAACTCCCGGAGTTCACCCAAACTCATGTGCATTGAGTCAGTGATGCCATCCAGCCATCTCATCCTCTGTCGTCCCCTTCTCCTCCTGCCCCCAATCCCTCCCAGCATCAGAGTCTTTTCCAATGAGTCAATTCTTTGCATGATGTGGCCAAAGTATTGGAGTTTCAGCTTTAGCATCAGTCCTTCCAAAGAATACTCAGGACTGATCTCCTTTAGAATGGACTGGTTTGATCTCCTTGCAGTCCAAGGGACTCTCAAGAGTCTTTTCCAACACTTCAGTTCATACCCTACGCTGTCCCAGAATCTAGGAATCAAAAAAAAAACAAAAAACTATTCTTTTAAAAAAAATACTTGTTTATTTACACGACTGTGCAGGGTCTTAGTTACAGGATGTGGGATCTAGTTCTCTGACCCAGGGTTGAACCCAGGCTTTCCGCACTGGGAGCACGAAGCCTTAGCCACTGGACCACTAGGGAAGTCCTGAAAAACTGTTCTTAACACCGCCTGTCAACACCGTCCAAACCAGGGAAACGGAAACGTTAATTCCTGAACTTGTGTTTCTTTATCTGCAAAATGAAGATAATAGTTCTTTCACTGAGTAGCTGTGAATTTTAAATGACCTGTTGTATTTGAAGTTAACTAGAAAGTCATTATTCAAGGGTGAATTTCTATTTGTTCATTTTCAGGGGTGGAGCTGAGACTGGAGGGCATGGGTGGAATCCTTGACTTGTGTCCTGATTTTGACTCACCCTAAGACCTTGGTCACTTAACTTCCCTAAACTGTTGACTTCTACTGGAAAACTAAACATCCTGTCTACCTTAGCAGATTGTTGATTATGCACATAAATTGAAATTACTCTCCAAATGAAAATCATTATTAAATCTCTGAAATATTCTTATTCAAGAAACTATAATTATTTTTATTTAAATAATTCATTTGTATCCATTTCCAATGCACAAATAGCATGCTATATTGAAAGTAGACATAAAGACATTATCAATAAAAATTAGACATTTTTTGAAAGTGGAGATTGTATTTACTGAAAGGGATTCTGTTTGAAACCTGAAAGTTGATGGTTATTAACCAAATCTGCTCTTTTTAGAGCAATTTACATGCCTTATATTGCAATGATTTCTATAGACTATATAGACAAATACTACTGCTAAAATATTTAATAGTAGCCCTATCTCTAGTGTTGCCACTGATGTGATAAAAGTCCAAAACTATAACATTCCCATTTTTTTTTCAACTCTGTGACAAGTCTGCAAGTTTTATGACACCAAGTTTTGTAAAGGTAAATAGTTGGTAACCACTAACCATCAATCCATCATTCAGTCACATGTCCATCTTCACCCTTAATTTTACTTATGCAAAAACATGTCATTCTCTACAATCAGTATTACCATTATTTTTCATCTTCCTAATAAAAGACTGAAAATGTACAAAGAAACTTGGAGTATTGGAACACCTATATTGAGATTGGAAGGAATGATGCTAAAGCTGAAACTCCAGTACTTTGGCCACCTCATGCAAAGAGTTGACTCATTGGAAAAGACTCTGATGCTGGGAGGGATTGAGGGCAGGAGGAGAAGGGGATGACAGAGGATGAGATGGCTGGATGGCATCACTGACTCGATGGATGTGAGTCTGAGTGAACTCCGGGAGTTGGTGATGGACAGGGAGGCCTGGCGTGCTGCAATTCATGGGGTCACAAAGAGTCGGACACGACTGAGAGACTGAACTAACTAACTATATTGAGATTATCTTAACTGTACGCAACTTTCCATAAACTCAGTCGCTTTCTGATGATTGTTTGACCTTGATCTATCTTTCAAAGTCTAAGAATTTGTCCCTAAATATTCAGATCTCCTTCACAAATGTCAATAATTCAAATGTGTGTATATGTGTGTATACATATATATTAAATATTTTTAAATACTCCTTTAAACTCAAAATGTATTACACTTTTATTTCCTATGTATCTAACTGCTAAAATGAAAATGGTGCTTTTGAAAACCACAGCAAGAGGGCAAGAAAGTATACAGTTAGAGTGATATTTATCAGGTTGAACCAAGGCCAGAATCTTGGTGTCCAGTCCCTTGATCTTATTATTTATCACACAGCAAGACCCAAAAAACAGGGGCATGGGAGGAAGAGAATAAAAAGCCCTCCTGCAAGGACAGACAGAACCAGCCATTGATTGAATTGTATCTGATTGTTCACTGTCCACGGCACCTGTGCCGATTCCCACCCCTTGCAAAATCTCCTCGGTCCTGAAGTTGAACAGTGTTCATCCTGCAAACAATATCCAAATTGAGATTGGAAGAAAGACAAAAGCTAAATTTATCCTGACACATTCTTCATTCCAAGCTCCCACTTTTCTGTGACGCACAATCGTCATTTTCAATGAAAATAAAAAGCTATTTTCAATAATGAAGAGTGGATTCCCCTTCCTACCACCAATATCAGGACAACTGCATCCCCCACAAGCGTCGCTTATGGAACTGAGAACAGGAAGGCAGATGGCTCTGTGTCCTTTCGTTTGTGCTAGTTTTTCACAGAGCTGTAAAGGCAGGAACTAGGTTGTGGGGAGAAGGCTCCAGACCAACTGGGAACGACCTCACAATGTCTCCTAAGAAACTACTTCATTTTCATTGCAAAAGAAAAAGGATTTTTGACTAATTATCTCTGATGATTCTGAAATTGTATCAGTTTTCTATCAAGCAAAAGGCAAAAAAAATTCTGGTTTGACAGAATCATATCCAAGTAGTCACAGCAAATCTCTGCCCTTCCTTTGGCTTAAGGAATAGTTTTGGCAGCATTATAGTCATCAAGATATAATCTTGCATCTAACCAAAGCAAACTAACAAAACCTTAAGTAGCCTATAAACATGTTTCTAAAATCACATTTGGAAAGTCATTGTATTAATATCTGAGCATGGGATGATGTCACCCAAATAGGAAGCTCTGAGACCAGATAAGCAGATAAATAATCATTTTTTTTTTTTTAGTTTTAGAAATAGGTGAAGGATATCTTCATATAGCCTCACACAAGGAAAGTTAAAATTTGTAACTGGGTCAACATACAGTGTTTATAATAGAAGAATGTGACTTTGAGGTGGAAAATTCTGAAAGAGATGGGAATACCAGACCGCCTGACCTGCCTCTTGAGAAATTTGTATGCAGGTCAGGAAGCAACAGTTAGAACTGGACATGGAACAGCAGACTGGTTCCAAATAGGAAAAGGAGTACGTCAAGGCTGTATATTGTCACCCTGCTTATTTAACTTATATGCAGTGCACATCATGAGAAACACGGGACTGGAAGAAGCACAAGCTGGAATCAAGATTGCCGGGAGAAATATCAATAACCTCAGATATGCAGATGACACCACCCTTATGGCAGAAAGTGAAGAGGAACTAAAAAGCCTCTTGATGAAGGTGAAAGAGGAGAGTGAAAAACTTGGCTTAAAACTCAACATTCAGAAAACTAAGATCATGGCATCTGGTCCCATCACTTCATGAAAAATAGATGGGGAAACAGTGGAAACAGTGTCAGACTTTATTTTTGGGGGCTCCAAAATCACTGCAGATGGTGACTGCAGCCATGAAATTAAAAGACCCTTACTCCTTGGAAGAAAAGTGATGACCAACCTAGATAGCATATTCAAAAGCAGAGGCATTACTTTGCCAACAAAGGTCCATCTAGTCAAGGCTATGGTTTTTCCAGTGGTCATGTATGGATGTGAGAGTTGGACTGTGAAGAAAGCTGAGTGCCAAAGAATTGATGTTTTTGAACTGTGGTGTTGGAGAAGACTCTTGAGAGTCCCTTGGACTGCAAGGAGATCCAACCAGTCCATTCTGAAGGAGATCAGCCCTGGGATTTCTTTGGAAGGAATGATGCTAAAGCTGAAACTCCAGTACTTTGGCCACCTCATGCGAAGAGTTGACTCATTGGAAGAGACTCTGATGCTGGAAGGGATTGGGGGCAGGAGGAGAAGGGGACAACAGAGGATGAGATGGCTGGATGGCATCACTGACTTGATGGACGTGAGTCTGAGTGAACTCCGGGATTTGGTGATGGACAGGGAGGCCTGGCGTGCTGCGATTCATGGGGTTGCAAAGAGTCGGACATGACTGAGTGACTGAACTGAACTGAACTGATACTTGTGAAAATGGAAATATTGATGGGATATTCTGAAATTCAGCTTTTTCTCTAAAACATACCAGGATCTGTGAGAACTGATGGGAATATCAAATGAAATGATGAATATGTTAAGTGTTAACAGGTATTAAGCAAATTATAGTTTTCACATTATTATGGTTATTATTGGTACTAGCATTTTAAGCATTTAGTTTAACTTTGGAATGCTTCTAGTACAGACCTCCTGGTACAATGACTTGATCTTTGAGAAAAATAACATCAGGAATAAATCCAAATATGGTGAATAAGAAAGAAGTTTTAAAACTGCTGTGCATTGAAGACAGCTAGATTATTCTAATAGACATAATAATTAAAGTACCAAAGCCTCTCATTTCTCCCTGAAAATACAGACTGAGAAGAGAAAGAAATAGTCAATGATGTATTAAAAAAATAAGAATCTCTACTCTTGGTTACCCCTTATTCAGTCTGTTTCATGCAATCATGCTTAAAGGCATAAAAGGTGGCCTGAAGGCTGCTGGGAAAATATGTTTCTGCTCCTCCGAGAAGCTGTTAACTCAACAAGCTGTGAACAGCCTCCCAAGCCCTGGGAGAACAACCATACACTTCTGATTGTGTTCTACACATGGGCCAGTGAGAGGACAGGTACGCAGAGACTGAGAGTGGTAATGAGCCCAAAGGAAGAAAGAGGCCCATCCTGCCTGTCCCAGGAAATCTTCCTGTACCAGCCCTTGCTCTCATTTCATTAATCTCATAAGAGAAGGCCCCTTGCATTTCACTTGATTCAATTTTTAGGAAACTTAGAGTGTAATGGAGGGGGCTTTGCCATATTATTACTTAACATTTTGCATATGAGGAGTCTTAGACACAGAGAGGTCACATGCCCTGCATCACACCTGGACTGCTGAAGGTTTGGGGCTTGAGCCCATGTACACTGACTGCAGAGCCTAAATTCCTCTTTTTTTATTTTAATTAAATTACAGTTGATTTACAATGTTATATTAGTTTCAAGGGTTTAGCAAAGTGATTGAGTTGTGTATATATATTACATTATATAATTTTGTAGTATTATTTAATATATGTGATTTTTCAGATTCTTTTTCCTTATAGGTTATTACAAAATATTGAGCATAGCTCAGAAGCCCCAGCAAGAGTGGTGGCTGTGCTGCATTGGAGCGGCTGTGAGGAGATACCCCACGTCCAGGGACAAAGAGCCTCCGCAAGATGGTAGGAGGGGCGAATTAGCATTTAGAATCAAACTGCATCCCTGCCAGAGACTCTCAGAGGGCTCAAACAAAACTTGTGCACACCAGGACCCAGGGACCCCACAGAGACTGAGACAGAACTGTGTTTGAGCATCTCCTGTGGAGGTAAGGGTCAGCAGGGACTGCCACAGGGGCAGGGGCTCTGGGTACAGCAGACTTGGGTATGGCTGGGTGCAGCAGACGGGTATGGCATAAGCCCTCTTGGAGGAGGTCACCATTAACCCCACCATAGAGCTGCCAGAACTTACACAGGACTGGAAAATAAACTCTTGGTGGGCACAAACAGAACCTTGTGTGCACCAGGACCCAGGATAAAGGAGCAGAGACCCCACAAGAGATTGACTTAGACTTGCCTGGGAGTGTCCAGGAGTCTCCAGTGGGGGCGTGGGTCTGTGGTGACCTGTTGCAGGATTGGGGGCACTGAGTGTAGCAGTACATGCATGTGATCCTTTAAAGGAAGTCACCATTATCTTCATTGCCTTCACCATAGTTTGGCCCCAGGTAAATGACAGGGACACAGCTCCACCCATCAACAGAAAATTGGATTAAAGGTTTACTGAGCATGGCCCTGCCCATCAGAACAAGACCCAATTTCCCCCTCAGTCAGTCTCCCCCATCAGGAAGCTTCCATAAACTTCTTATCCATCAGAGGGCAGACAGACTGAAAATCACAGTCACAGAAAACTAAGCAATTTAATAACATGGACCACAGCCTTGTCTAACTCAATGAAACTATGAGCCATACTGTATAGGGCCACCCAAGACGGACAGGTCATGATGAGAGTTCTAACAAAATGTGGTCCACTGGAGAAAGGAATGGCAAACCACTTCAGTATTCCTGCCTTGAGAACCTCATGAACAGTATGAAAAGGCAAAAAGATAGAACACTGAAAGATGAACTCCCCAGGTTGGAGGGTGTCCAATATGCTACTGGAGATGAGTCGAGAAATAACTCCAGAAAGAATGAAGAGACGGAGCCAAAGCAAAAACAACACCCAGTTGTGGATGTGACTGATGCTGTAAAGAGCAATGTTGCACAGGACCCTGGAACGTTAGGTCCATGAATCAAGGCAAATTGAAGTGGTCAAACAGGTGATGGCAAGAGTGAACATTGACATTGTAGGAATCAGTGAACTGAAATGGACTGTAATGGGTGAATTTAACTCAGATGACCATTAAATCTACTACTGCCGGCAGGAATCCCTTAGAAGAAATGGAGTAGTCATCATGGTCAACAAAAGAGTCCAAAATGCAGTACTTGGATGCAATCTCAAAAACAACAGAATGATCTCTGTTCGTCTCCAAGGCAAACCATTCAATATCACGGTAATCCAAGTCTATGCTCCAACCAGTATGCAAGCAAAGAAGTAACAGTTAGAACTTGACATGGAACAACAGACTGGTTCCAAAAAGGAAAAAGAGTACATCCAGGCTGTATATTGTCACCCTGCTTATTTAACTTATATGCAGAGTACATCATGAGAAATGCTAGGCTGGATGAAGCATAAGCTGTAATCAAGATTGCCGAGAGAAATATCAATAACCTCAGATATGCGGATGATACCACTCTTATGGCAGAAAGTGAAGAAGAACTAAAGAGCCTCTTGATGAAAGTGAAAGCAGAGAGTGAAAAAGTTTGCTTAAAACTCAACATTCAGAAAACTAAGCTCATGGCATCTGGTCCCATCACTTCCTGGCAAATAGATGGGCAAACAATGGAAACTGTGACAGACTTTATTTTGGGGGGCTCCAAAATCACTGCAGATGGTGACTGAAGCCATGAAATAAAAAGACGCTTACTCCTTGGAAGAAAAGTTATGACCAATCTAGACAGCATATTACCCACTCCAGTACTCTTGCCTGGAAAATCCCATGGACGGAGGAGCCTGGTAGGCTGCAATCCATAAGGTTGCTAAGAGTCGGACACAACTGAGCGACTTCACTTTCACTTTTCACTTTCATGCATTGGAGAAGGAAATGGCAACCCACTCCAGTGTTCTTGCCTGGAGAATCCCAGGGACGGGGGAGCCTGGTGGGCTGCCATCTATGGGGTCGCACAGAGTCGGACACGACTGAAGCGACTTAGCAGCAGCAGCAGACAGCATATTAAAAAGCAGAGACATTACTTTGCCAACAAAGGTCCATCTAGTCAAAGCTATGGTTTTTCCAATAGTCATAAAAAAAAGCTGAGCACCGAAGAATTGATGCTTTTGAACTGTGGTGTTGGAGAAGACTCTTGAGAGTCTGTTGGACTGCGAGGAGATCCAACCAGTCCATCCTAAAGGAAATCAGTCCTGAATATTCATTGAAAGGACTGATGCTGAAGCTGAAACTCCAATATTTTGGCCACCTGATGTGAAGAACTGACTCATTTGAAAAGACCCTGATGCTGGGAAAGATTGAAAGTGGGAGAAGGGGAGGGCAGAGGATGAGATGTTTGGATGGCATCACTGACTCAATGGACATGACTTTGAGTAAACTTCAGGAGTTGGTGATGGACACGGAAGCCTGGCATGCTGCAGTCCATGGGGTCGAAAAGAATCGGACACGACTGAATGACTGAACTGAACTGAACTAACTTGTGCTATACAGTAAATCCTGGCTGGTTATATATTATATATATAGTAGTGTGTATATGTTGGAGAAGGCAATGGCACCCCACTCCAGTTCTCTTGCCTGGAAAATCCCATGGACAGAGGAGCTTGGTAGGCTGCAGTCCATGGGGTCTCGAAGAGTTGGACACGACTGAGTGACTTCACTTTCACTTTTCACTTTCATGTATTGGAGAAGGAAATGGCAACTCCAGTGTTGAAAAGGAAACTCCAGTGTTCTTGCCTGGAGAGTCCCAGGGACGGCAGAGCCTGGTAGGCTGCCATCTCTGGGGTCGCCCAGAGTCAGACACGACTGAAGCGACTTAGCAGCAGCAGCAGCAGTGTGTATATGTTAATCCTGAACATATTGGTTGCTCAGTCATGTCTGACTCTTTGTGACGCCAGGGACTGTATCCTGCCAGTCTCCTCTGTCCATGGAATTCTCCAGGCAAGAATATTGGAGTGGGTTGCCATTCCCTTCCCCAGGGGATCTTCCCAAACCAGGGATTGAACTCGAATCTCCCGCATTACAGGTGGATTCTTTCTGTCTGAGCCATCAGGGAAGCTCCATTAATCCCAAACTCCTAATTTATCCCCTCCTCTCCTTTCCTTTTTCGTAACTGTAATTTTGTTTCCTATCTGTGGATCTATTTCTTTTTTGTATGTAAGTTCATTTGTATCATTTTATTTTTTTCAGATTCCACATAGAAGTCTGGCTTTGTCTTTGTCTGGCTTACTTCAGTTAGTAAGATAATCTGTAAATTCATCCATGTTGCTGCAAATGGCATTACTTCATTCTTTTTATGGCTAATATTCTACTGTGTATATGTACCACACCTTATTTCATGCATTCAGCATCAGTGGGCACTTAGGTTGCTTTCGTGTCCTGGCTATTGTAAATAGTGCCTGCGGTGAACACTGTGGTGCATGTATCTTTTCAAATTATGGTCTCTGGATACACGCCCAGGAGTGGGATTGCAGGGTCATGCAGTAGCTCCATTTTCAGTTTTTAAAGAAACTTCCATACTGTTCTCCATGTATCAATTTACATCCCCACATACAGTGTAGGAGGAGTACTGTTTCTCTACACCCTCTCCAAGGCTATTATTCGTAAACTTCTTGATGGTGGTCAGTGTGACTATTATGAGGTAGTATTGATTCACATTTCTCTAATAATTAGCAGTGTTGAGAATCTTTACATGGGCCTTTTGGCCATCTTTGGATAAATGTCTATTTTGACCTTCTGCTCATTTTTTGATTGAGTGGTTGGGTTTTTTTTTTTAAATATTAAGCTGTATAAGCTGTTTGTATTATTTAGATATTAATTCCTTGTCTATCACATCATCCACAAATATTTTCTTCCATTATGTAGGTTGTCTTTTTGTTTTGTTTACAGTTTCCTTTCCTGTGTGAAAGCTTTTAAGTTTAATTAAGTCCAACATGTTTATTTTTGTTTTTATTTCCATTAGTCTAGGTGGTTGTTCGGAGAAGGCCATGGCACCCCCACTCCAGTACTCTTGCCTGGAAAATCCCATGGACGGAGGAGCCTAGTAGGCTCCAGTCCATGGGGTTGCTGAAAGTTGGGCACGACTGAGCGACTTCACTTTCACTTTTCACTTTCATGCATTGGAGAAGGAAATGGCAACCCACTCCAGTGTTCTTGCCTGGAGAATCCCAGGGACGGGGGAGCCTGGTGGGCTGCCGTCTATGGGGTCGCACAGAGTCGGACACAACTGAAGCATCTTAGCAGCAGCAGCAGCAGGTGGGTGTTGCTGCAGTCACTAAGTCATACCTGATTCTTTTGGACCCCAGGGACTGTAGCCCTCCAGGCCCCTCTGTCCACGGGATTTTCAGGCAAGAATACTGAAGTGAGTTGCCATTTCTTTCTCCAGGGTATCTTCCTGACCCAGGGGTCAAACTCGCATCTGCTGCATTGGCAGACTGATTCTTTATCACTGAACCACCAGGGTAGCCCCATTAGTCTAAGAGATGGATCCAAAAAGATATTGCTGTGATACACATCAGAGTGTTCAGCCTATATATTCTTCTAGGAGTTTTATAGTACTCAGTATTACATTAGGTCTTTAATCCATTTGGAGTTCATTTCTGTTTATGGTGTGAGAAAATCTTTCAGTTTTGTTCTTTTATATGTGGCTATCCAGTTTTCTCAGTACCACTTATTGAAGAGACTGTCTTTCTCCATTGTATATTCTTAACTTCTTTGTCATAGATTGACCATAAGTATGTGGGTTTATTTCTGCCACCTGAATGCTTAACCTCAGCCACTTGCGTTCTTTGGACAAGGCAATTTTAAGCACATGTTGAATCTGAGAGGCAGAAATACAAAAAAGAGTGAGTCTAAAAATGGTTGCATTTACAGTGTTTTATATGAATTGAGTATGAAATGAATGCACAGTACAGAAGGTGAACAGGAATGCTCATATTATAGCATGGTCTCCATCTCTAAGACCACAGATCTGTACTACAAATCACAAAAGTCAGATCAAGCCACCAGGCCGTAATAGATAATAGAATCAACTTCAAAGTAGGAGTTTGTGGAGCTACACACACACACATTCACACCCCGCAGTAAAACAAAACACCAAATTACAAACTTCTTGAGGCCAAAGATCCCAGTAAAATATACCTTTGTCTCCATGACTGAGAGCTTAAAAAGTAATTTTAAATGAATTGAAAGTCTGTAGATAGCGTTGAAGAAAAGATTGATTGAAAATACAATTTACATAATGTCTTATTTTGTATTTGCTATGGACTGGAAGTTTGTGTCCCCACTCCCCCCAGAATTCATATGTTGAAACCTAATCCTCAGTGTGATGGTATTTGAAGATGGGAATTTTGAAAGGTGATTAGGTCACAAAGGTGGAGCTCTTATGTAAGGATTAGTGCCCTTACAAAAGATTCCAGAGATTCCTCTCCCATCATGAACCAGGAAGCGGGTACCAGACACCACATCTGCTTGTGCCTTGATCTTGGACTCTAGTAACCAGAATTGTGAGAAATACATTTCTATTGTTTATGAAACACCCAGTCTATCACATTTTGTTATAGCAGACCAAGCAGACTAAGATAGCATTTGATAATTCTATGATTTGGTAGAAAATTTCCCACAATTTGTCCTAGTTTTCTTTAATATTATTTCATGCTCTCATTAAAATAGAAAGAACTGGCAGGAGTCTCTTGAGGGTAGCTCTTTTGCAATTTAAATGACTCTTATTAAACAAACCTAGAGAAGAAAGTCAGTTTTCTTATTTTTCAGAAATAACTGAATCACAGTATTTAATCAATGACTCATTTTGTCAAACAAATACAAAAAAAGTATTGAGTTACTCAATAGAATACAATATCAATTTGTATGACAACATTATTTAAGATTTTAGAATGATACCATGCCAAATTAAGGAAGCATCTCTCAGATCTTTTCTCATCAGATAGAGAATGACAATGATGAGGAGAAGGAATTAATATTGTTTTGGAGTTATAAATGGCTTCCTTTAAAAATGCAATTCTTTGACAAGAACCATGATACAGATGATAAAATTCAAGACTCAGGTCAAAACGACAGGCTATTGTAAACTAGCTGTCAACTGAAGTCTACAGAAACAGGAATTACCCACCACGGTATCCACTGGCTAGTTGAAAAGGTTAGCATCCTTTTCAACAAACTAGTGAACTATCCACAAAAAAACAACAGAATTTACTGATAGAATTATTCTCAGCTCAGAAAAGGATTTAATGCTGTGTATTAGGAGGAAACGGTATTCATGATTTTAAAATATTTAGCTAACAGATTGTTTAGCTCCAATCACAGATCTGTATCTGCTGTTTAGCTCATGGAACTAAAAATATTCACTTATTTGGCACATTCTTCTGGTGAAATTATTGGCAGAAATTTTAAATTAGGTAGAATTCTTATGTTTCAGAATGCAAAGGTGTGTTTTTCCCCTTGGTTTTATGTGGGTTTTGTTGTTGTTGTGTTTGTTCTTTGTGTCTTCACTACAGGAAGTTTATAAGGATGTAGGTAAAAGGAAAAGTGTAAGTAACTACTGAGAAGAGAGGAAGACTAATAACCGTCAGGTTAATGAGTTATTTGATGAACTTGTATACAATGTTTTTTCATTTTAAGGAGCAAGTGTAAGCCAAGAGCTCTCTCACTCTGCACTATTTTATTAGCTTTTTAACTACTTGACCTCATATGAAATCAAGAAAATGAAAATTACAAAAAGCAAGGACTTTTTCAGTGACTTTCTCGTCTCTGTAACAAATGGTAGCCCACACATAAATGATCTGTAAACTAGTTTCCAAGCCTGCCTTTTTTGAAAGAAAAAAACTAGATGAGGCCATCTAGTTCACAATAACAAGCAGCAAATGACTAGTACCCTCATGGTGAAGGAGAAAAACAACATTGGCATAGGGATCTTTCTAAGCAGAATTTCTTCAGTGCTGGTGACTTCCCTAGTGGTCCAGTGGTTAAGAATCCATGTTTCCAATGCAAGGGATGTGAGTTTAGCCCAGTAGGGAACTAAGATGCCCTCCCTGCCAAATAAAGAGTTTCTTCATTGCTGAATTTCAGACTAATGACTCCAGAGAGCTGCTGAGAATGTTTGGGTGCCTCAGCTGCCAATGGATTATCTCTAGCAAACTTGGAAGATGGATTTGATATTGCGTTGCTACCTAAACAACCCAATCTGTACTTCAGTTTCCACACTGAGTTGTCTTCTCCTTTTCCCTGTATACAGGCTGCCACTGGTTAACGTAGTCCTCATATGATGTAATTGTTAAGACACATTAAGTTTATTGTTCCCACAGCTCTAAGGTATTCCTTTTACCATAACCATCCTCCTTTAAAAATAGCAGCTGTCCCCCTGCTCTTAGCCCCTCCTTTAAAATCCTTTGTCTCTACTGAGGAAACTTCCCTGGTGGCTCAGATAGTAAACAATCTGCCTGCAATGTGGGAGACCCGAGTTCTATCCCTGGATTGGGAAGTTCCCCTGGAGAAGAAAATGTCAACTCACTCCAGTATTCTTGCCTGGAGAATCCCATGGACAGAGGAGCCTGGTGGGGTAGAGTCCAGGGGTTGCAAAGACTTAGACACTACTGAAGCAAATTAGCACACAGGCACCATGGAAACAATTATGGAAAAATTAGGCTCTCTTCAGTTCAGTTCAGTTCAGTCGATCAGTCATGTCCGACTCTTTGCGACCCCATGAATTGCAGCACGCCAGGCCTCCCTGTCCATCACCAAATCCCGGAGTTCACTCAGACTCACGCCCATCAAGTCAGTGATGCCATCCAGCCATCTCATCTTCTGTCCTCCCCTTCTCCTCCTGCCCCCAATCCCTCCCAGCATCAGAGTCTTTTCCAATGAGTCAACTCTTCGCATGAGGTGGCCAAAGTACTGGAGTTTCAGCTTTAGCATCATTCCTTCCAAAGAACACCCAGGGCTGATCTTCTTCAGAATGGACTGGTTGGATCTCCTTGCAGTCCAAGGGACTCTCAAGAGTCTTCTCCAACACCACAGTTCAAAAGCATCAATTCTTCGGCTCTCAGCCTTCTTCACAGTCCAACTCTCACATCCATACATGACCACAGGAAAAACCATAGCCTTGACTAGATGAACCTTTGTTGGCAAAGTAATGCCTCTGCTTTTCAATATGCTATCTAGGTTGGTCATAACTTTCCTTCCAAGGAGTAAGCGTCTTTTAATTTCATGGCTGCAGTCACCATCTGCAGTGATTTTGGAGCCCCCCAAAATAAAGTCTGACACTGTTTCCACTGTTTCCCCATCTATTTCCCATGAAGTGATGGGACCGGATGCCATGATCTTCGTTTTCTGAATGTTGAGCTTTAAGCCAACTTTTTCACTCTCCACTTTCACTTTCATCAAGAGGCTTTTTAGTTCCTCTTCACTTTCTGCCATAAGGGTGGTGTCATCTGCATATCTGAGGTTATTGATATTTTTCCCGACAATCTTGATTCCAGCTTGTGCTTCTTCCAGCCCAGCGTTTCTCATGATGTACTCTGCATATAAGTTAAATAAGCAGGGTGACAATATACAGCCTTGACGAACTCCTTTTCCTATTTGGAACCAGTCTGTTGTTCCATGTCCAGTTCTAACTGTTGCTTCCTGACCTTAGAAAATATGTTTATTTAGACTTAGAAAAAGAGAAGACACAGTGGGAAATAGAACTAGTATTAGGAAGCTGAACTGATTATGGTTAAAGTGGTTTCCTCAGGATAGAATTTCTCAGAGCCTTTAACAATTAGTATGCAAAGGAGCCTCAGGGAAGGGTCTGTTATTAGTAAGTTGTTACATGCTTACCTGATAGTTCCCTGTCAAGAGTTATATAATGACATCTATACCTTACACATTCCATTGTTGAAGATAAACACCTCACCTCTTCCCACCACTGAAGTTTTATTTAGGACAAAAGTATCCTCTTCTTAAACTCAAATACTTTGGAAGGATAAGGAGATTAGTAACATTTTATATTTTTCTGTGGTTTAGTTTGAGAAGGTTGCTTTCCCCCTAACATCTAATTACACTCCATTAGGATGTTGATTGGACTTCCCTATGCTCAAGTGGTAAAGAATCGCTTACAATGCTGGGGATGCAGAAGATGAGAGTTTGATCCCTGGGTCAGGAAGATCCCCTGGAAGAGGAAATAGCAACCCATTTCAATATGCTTGCCTGAAAAATCCCATGGCCAAAGGAGGCTGGTGGGCTACAGTCCATGGGATCACAGAGTCAGACACGACTGAGCACGTGATGGTTGATGGATGAATGTTGATTCAGAAGGAAAGGAGAAATAATGCTTTTAAAGCAGGTGCAATTGAATGGGTACATTTCTGGGTGTAAGAAGTATCGAGGGGGACTGGATAACTGAGAATGGGAGGAGAAATACATACATGGTCTTACATTAGGTTGGATTAGGTTGCATTGGAGTTTGTGGGAGAAGTATTACTAGAGTCAGTATAAAACCTCAGTTCAGTTCAGTTCAGTTGCTCAGTCATGTCCAACTCTTTGCAACCCCATGAATTGTAGCACGCCAGGCCTCCCTGTCCATCACCAACTCCTGGAGTTCACTCAGACTCACGTCCATCGAGTCAGTGATGCCATCCAGCCATCTCATCTTCTGTCCTCCCCTTCTCCTCCTGCCCCCAATCCCTCCCAGCATCAGAGTCTTTTCCAATGAGTCAACTCTTCGCATGAGGTGGCCAAAGTACTGGAGTTTCAGCTTTAGCATCATTCCTTCCAAAGAACACCCAGGGCTGATCTTCTTCAGAATGGACTGGTTGGATCTCCTTGCAGTCCAAGGGACTCTCAAGAGTCTTCTCCAACATCACAGTTCAAAAGCATCAATTCTTCCGTGCTCAACTTTCTTCACAGTCCCACTCTCACATCCATACATGACCACAGGAAAAACCATAGCCTTGACTAGATGAACCTTTGTTGGCAAAGTAATGTCTCTGCTTTTCAGTATGCTATCTAGGTTGGTCATAACCTTCCTTCCAAGGAGTAAGCGTCTTTTAATTTCATGGCTGCAGTCACCATCTGCAGTGATTTTGGAGCCCCCCAAAATAAAGTCTGACACTGTTTCCACTGTTTCCCCATCTATTTTCCATGAAGTGATGGGACCGAATGCCGTGATCTTCATTTTCTGAATGTTGAGCTTTAAGCCAACTTTTTCACTCTCCACTTTCACTTTCATCAAGAGGCTTTTTAGTTCCTCTTCACTTTCTGCCATAAGGGTGGTGTCATCTGCATATCTGAGGTTATTGATATTTCTCCCAGCAATCTTGATTCCAACTTGTGTTTCTTCCAGTCCAGCGTTTCTCATGATGTACTCTGCATAGAAGTTAAATAAGCAGGGTGACAATATACAGCCTTGACGAACTCCTTTTCCTATTTGGAACCAGTCTGTTGTTCCATGTCCAGTTCTAACTGTTGCTTTCTGACCTGCATACAAATTTCTCAAGAGGCAGATCAGGTGGTCTGGTATTCCCGTCTCTTTCAGAATTTTCCACAGTTTATTGTGATCCACACAGTCAAAGGCTTTGGCATAGTCAACAAAGCAGAAATAGATGTTTTTCTGGAAGTCTCTTGCTTTTTCGATGATCCAGCAGATGTTGGCAATTTGATCTCTGGTTCCTCTGCCTTTTCTAAAACCAGCTTGAAAACCTAATGATGTCTGTTTCACAGATAGGTATGCTTTCCACAAATACATCCATCTTTCTCTTCTCCCATACAACAAACATTCCTCCTCTCAAAATTTTAGGTAGTTAAATTCTTGAGCCACAGAATTCAAAGTTTAACTAGCTAAGCTAAGTCACTTCAGTTGTGTCTGACTCTATGCGACCCCATAGATGGCAGCCCACCAGGCTTCCCCATCCCTGGGATTCTCCAGGCAAGAACACTGGAGTGGGTTGCCATTTCCTTCTCCAATGCATGTAAGTGGAAAGTGAAAGTGAAGTCTCTCAGTCGTGTCTGACTCTTAGCGACCCCATGGACTGCAGCCTACCAGGCTCCTCCTCCCATGGGATTTTCCAGGCAAGAGTACTGGAGTGGGGTGCCATTGCCTTCTCCAAAGTTTAACTATGTTTGTTTTAAATATGAAAAAGGTGGCTAACTGAGGCCCTACCATTCATTTGTTGGAACTGTTGTTTGTTTGTTTAAGTTTTTTTTTTTAACGTGGACCACTTTTAAAGTCTTATTGAATTACAATATTGATTCTGTTTTATGTTTTGCTTTTTAGCCATGAATCATGTTGGGATCTTAGCTCTCTGACCAAGGATCAGGTCTGTACCCCCTGCATTGGAAGGTGATGTCTTAACCACTGGATTGCCAGGGGAGTCCTGGAACTGTTTTTATAACAAAAATTTTTCCAAATTTCAAAATATGAACTTATTGGTGTACTTTTTAAGTATAACCTGTTGTAATATGTAATCTACTTAAAGGTTTTTTCCCACTCAGTATGCTATTTTTCCTAAACTAGATTAACAAATCTATCCTTCTAAGTGTGGGGATGTAATTACTAGTCATAGAAATAAATGTATTTTGGAGGTTTATATTATCACTTTTATTTGGAGAGCTCAAGTTATTGCCAAAGTTCAAATGATATACAGCTCCAGGAATATTTAGCATCTTGACTAAAGAGAGACAAGATTGTATAACGATGCTCTGGCTTAAGCAAAAACAAACCAAACTAAGAACTTCATCATAGGCAGTTGTAGTCTTGATAATCTGACTGTCTGTCTTAAAGAGCAGCCCCATATCCCAGAGAACAAAATGCATGTTTCTTGATAGAAAGATTGTGTTAACTATATTTTCTGTATTCTTGATTCTCTGGCATCTGGGGCCTTGCTAACCAGGGGAAGACTGCCCTTCCCAGGGCCAGTTAATTACTTTCAAAAGCAAAAGAACCTCCTATAAGCACAACTTACATGTACAAACCAACCAATCCCACCTCCCCACCCCACCCCACCCCCCCACATACACACCTCCTCTGCCAGGCTTTTACATTGCAGATCAATATTTCTTCTGTCTTAGTCATCTCAGGGCCAGGTATCAGACAGTTCAAAAGAGTCCCTACACCCAGGGATGATGAAATCATTCCAAATAGCCAATCTTAAGCCTTCTTATCCTGCCTTGCTCATTTTTTCCCCTGGAGACCACAGTAAAGGCTCTTGCCCAAGCTTTCCTCTTGCTTCCTCAGCCTGCTGTTCAACCCTGGTGCTTCTTCATGGGGCCTTGTGTGCTGTGCTGTGCTCTCTCTTTAGAGAAACTAACAAACTATCTTTTCAGTGCCAGTCATCTCCTGAACTGCTGGTCTCACCATACCTGATTAATAGTAAAAATCTACACTTAAAAACAGAAACTTTACATCCATGTGTTGTTCGATTTCCAATTTAGAATTTCTACAGATAATAGAAAGTTAAGTCTGCATCCATAGACGATGGTCAAATTAGCCCCTTTGTGATGTTTTAACAAGAGATTAGAAGGTATGAAAATTTGGATCTTCTACCAGTTCAGCTCTCCCTCTCTGTGAGGTCTGAGCTTCAATGTCCTTATTGGCTTTTCATTTGTTTGCTTTTTATTTATTTGACTGTTCCAGGTCTTAGTTGGAGCTTGTGGGATCTTAGTTGCAGCAAGCAAGCTCTAGTTCCCTGACCAGGGATCAAACTTGTGCCCCCACATTGGTAGCTCAGAGTCTCAACCACTGGATCACCAGGGAAGTCCCATTCAATTGTCCTTATCTGTAAACTGAGAAATTTGAAGGAGATAATCTCTATAAATCGTTTTATAAATATGGTGTAATTTCTTACTGTTTCTGCTAGTATAGTTTTATTAGCAAAATTCCCTTAGTATATCTCCCTTAAGCTAAATGTCATAGGAATATTGTCTATTGCCAGTTTTGCCACTAGATATGAGTTCCCTATGGCAAATACTTATTTAATTCTTCTTTCCTGGCCCCTATTGTGGTGTGTATCCAGCAGGAAAGAGTTCAACAACTACCACAACAAACACAATAATTGACTGAATCAAAGTACAATGAGCTTCATTTTAGGTGGAAATAGATGGTCATGAAAACAAGATTAAGAAAACTGGCATTTTAACTATAAGTGTGAATAAGAAAATGCTACATTGAGACAATCCAAACCTTTCCTACTAGTAAATAAATTGGCTCCTTGTAAAAAGCTGAGAGTAAATCACTAGAGATATTTTCAATAATTAGAAGTCAAATGAAAGCTTTTTAGGAATTTTTAAGTCACGTTGCTTTAGGTTGGTTTTACTTTTTCTTTTTTCAAAATGACTGGTTATTGGTTTGAAGGATTATTTCAGAAACCGATTTAAATTTTTTTCTATCTACTAAAAAGCAACAATGGGCATTTTTAATTTTATACAAAAATGAAAAAAAATATTAATCTGCAGCCACACCAAAAAGGCAAACAAAAAGAGCAGCTTTTAATTAAATCTAAGGGCTAGAAGTCTTGGTACATTTTTTTTCATTTCCCTCTTCAATCCTCTCCCAGCCAGTAGCTGAATGTTGCATTGTAACTGCTCCTCATCTGATTTACATTTTTCTCTCTTCAGAAAGAAGAATATTAAAAGTCACAATAGTATACATTTTAGAAGAAATTTTTAATTACTAATTCATAGGAAGTAATATTCATGCACAATGTTACATGATCTAAATTAAAACACTAAGGTGAATTTGCTCTGGGGGATGTTAATACCACATAATATAGGTAAAGGGACATGTGGATGTTTTCCAGATCCTGCTAAAGACAATTCTGAGCTTCAATAGGTGAACATATTTCAGCATCTGGTTTAGGGGGCCCTCTGTGATTTTTATTTGGGGGAAAACCTAGACATGAGATCTAAGTAATTTAATTCACTGTTCCTAATCCTTGACACCAAAAGTTTGGAGGGTACTTCAAAACTCTTTCCTGTAAAGATTCTTTTCCTAGTTTATTATCTGGAATATAGAAAAACGAGTTAAAAGTGAGTAGAAAATTAATTGGTTAAAATTGAGTCTGGAAACTTCCCTGGTGGTCCATTGGATAAGAATTCCCCTTCCAACGCAGGGGGTGCACGTTCAATCCCTGGTCAGGGAGCTAAGGATCCCACACGCCTCGGAGCCAAAAAAACCCAAAACATAAAACAGAAGCAATATTGTAACAAACCCAATAAAGACTTTAAAAATGGTCCACATCAAGAAAAGAAATATTCATAACCAACAAGGACCTATTGTATAGCAAAGGAAACTCTGCTCAATGTTATGTGGCAGCCTGGATGGAAGGGGAGTTTGGAGAATGAATACAAGTATAAGTATGGCTGAACTAAAACTATCCACCTAAAACTATCACTGCATTGTTAATTAGCTATATTCCAATATAAAATAAAAAGTTTAATTTTAAAAAGTGCATGTGTCAGACAATGAAAAAAAATCTTAAAAAAAACCTGAGTCTGGTTTATATCATGATTCCCTTGGTGTAATTGCTTTGATATCTTTCTCTTCTAGTCACTAGATTCCATTTAGCGAGTTTAACAAGAAAGGCAGTTATGGAAACAAGGAGAGATCAATGGCCAGCACAGCTTTGTCAGCACACCATGAAAATTAGAAGTTCTCTGATGAGTATTCCTGAGAAGTACAACTCAAGCAACTTGAACAGAATCAACTCACACAGAAATTCTTTAAGGATGTCACAACTGTTTCCATATAAGCATGCTAGAAAATTAAGAATTTTATTCAAACCACTTAAATGAAAGAAATAACCTCCCTAATTGTAATAGCAATATGATAATTTTCTATTGTCAGAGAGTAGAAATGCACTGTTCTTTACTACTCCCTAACCCACCTAATGCCTTATACAGAACAAATTTTCAGTAAATATTTTAAATTGATATGTTTATTATTCTAATGCAGTTGAGGAAAATCTGTGTATACCACAGACTAAACAAAAAATATCATATGATCTTTTCAGTACATGCTGTAAAATCCCTTCAAAAACATACATTCCTTATTTTCTTTAAGTGTTAAATTGGAGCTAGGATGACTGTCCTGTAATATTTAAAATATGCCTTGAAGCAAAAATTGTCACCTGTCCAATGGAAAATTTTCTGGAAATATTTCTTCTTTAATCAACATTTCCTTAAACAGAACTGGCTTAGGATTATAAAATAAATATGGAACATATTTTTGGTAATAGGATTATTAATAATTACCTACTACAGTAATATTCAAAGGAACTGTAAATTGGTGGATCCCTTTTGGAGTCCATGTATGTTTTAGGAGATTCGTACTTTTTAAACCAGAAATTCCACTTTGAGGAATTACTCCCGAAGAAATAAGTGCAATGTGTGGGAAAGGCTGTATAATGAGGATGTTCATTACAACATTATTTATAATTATGAAAAGTAAAAATACAATAAATGCTCAAAAACAGGAGAATGAGTGCGTCAGTTCTGAGTGAAAGATTAAGTTAGTTACAGCATAGTCACCCAATGGAAGACAAAGATAGAAAACGCACAAAATGACTGAAGGAAATAAATATCATGTCTTTATTACTGTCCACATGAAAATGTAAAAAGCTTAGAAGGGATTATACAAAAATTGTATTGTTATAATGATAGGGTTGTAGGAATAGTTTTTTCCTCTAATTTCAGCTTTGTGGAATTGTTGTTTTACTTCGTAAATTAGGACCTGAAAATAAGGTGCAGGATAAATTAATAAATGACTACTTAGATGATTTTTTAAATTTAAAAAATATCTCGTGCCTTTCTACACTAAGATTTAGTCTTGGTAGCTGAAGCTAGTGCATTTACCAACTACTGGCAAATCACCAACTGTCGAAAAAATTCTAATTGCTTCCAGTGTAGCACCGCTGAAGTCTGGCTGAGTGTCTTTCAAGTACTCTACTGAATTTCTCAGCTTTTCCCACTGCACTTCATTCTGCAAGATTGGTCAGGGCTCTTAGTCAATAGACACACAGATCCTCCTCCGTGGCCTTTGTCTGGTATCTTTGAATCTCAGCCAGAAGGGAATGGTCACTATCATTGTGAATCACCTTCTAAGCTTCTGATGAAAAGTCAGTCTGAAATACTACCATTGTAAACCATATCATGGAGCTGTTAGAGATACTTAAATCATGCCATACCAAAGCAAGGAAAGAGTGCAGAAGAGGGGAGCTATAATGTTAAGTTTCAAATAACATCAAGATCATGTTAAGAGGTGATTTGTGGTTTTTGCTTCAGAGCAGCTTCAGCTGAGCCCAGGATCTGGAAACTGAGGATCAGGTGGCAGGTTCACGGGCAGAATGCCCCAGCCATGGCAAGTATGGGAGGTGGATGGAAAAGCAACCAGGACCCTCAGACCCATTCCTGGGGTACTTTGCAGACCCCAGAGTGCTGAGCATATATTAGAAATGGTCCCCAAGAGCTGACACCTGCAGACAAGATGAAGATAAGACCTCTGCAGAGTGTGGACAGCCTCACAGTCAGCATTTATTCTGAAGAAGACTGGGGAGTCCATGAAAACCTGGGGTGATTTATCTACTATCTTAATCTTCCTTCCTTCAAGGTTCAGCTATTACTTTAGCTTTGTGATTTTGGAGAAAGTCATTTGGTCTTTCTGGGACTCAATTACCTCACCTTCTAACACAGGTCTGACGCTGGAAAATTTCTAAGATCATGTCAAGCTCCAAAATTCTGAGTCTCTAATTCAAAATTTTCACAAACCATTCCAGGTCACACTATTGCTGCCTCCTCTTAAATGCTCAGAGCACTTAATATCATCAGCTTGCAACTTATCATGAGGCTGATTTTCTCTAACATCTGAATGTTTTCCCTTGTCTTTTCTTCCTAAACTGATCAGAAACTTATCCTTGGGGTCATGTGATCTCTTTGTCTAGAGGATGTAATAGTGCTTGGTAAGTGAATGCACACTTAAGAAATGAATAAATGAATGATACCATTCTCTTGCATCCCCACATGCACGAAATATACTAAAGATCAAGGAAAGGGAAAATTACATCTAAAAAGTTTGCTCCCCCTTTGGCTGATTGGGAAATGTCACTGGGTTCCCCTGAAAGCAGATTCTGAGACAAAGATAAATGAAGAAAGCATGTTAGTACGTGCTATTAGAATTAATACCCTTGGATGGAAGGAAGAAAGTTGGATGAGAAGAGGGAAAAAGAAGATGGGCTCTTACAGTCACAACACAAGATTCAGCCAAATTCAGGGCTAAGACCTAGAACTGGGGTGATGCCTTAAAGGTTCTCCCGAGTGGGGATAAGGAGTTCAAGCATTTATACCCTCCTGCCCAATGTCTTACATACACCTGTCACTGTTACACCAAGGGGATGTGACCTTGGGTGAGGCTCTCCAAGGGCGACTTCCAGCTAGGGAAGAGAGCTGAGGGTCAGCTGCTGATGGAAGTAGCAACTTAGTGAGTACAGCGGGGCAGGGTGGAACTTCCCAGATGGTGCTAGTGGTTAAAAAACAAAACAAAACAAAACTTGCTCCCTGGGTCAGGAAGAATCTCTGGAGGAGGCCATGGCAACCCACTCCAGTATTCTTGCCTGGAGAATCAAATGGACAGAGGAGCCTGGCGGGCTACAGTCTCTAGGGTTGCAAAGAGTCAGATAGGACTGAAGCGACTTGGCATAGACACATACTCACACACGGGGCAGGGTATACGTGGGCAGAGTGGCATCTTGTGTACAAGAGTTAGCCCATTCTGTACCACCCAACTTTTTGTATGTGTTGAATTTTATTGTCTCCTACGCTTTCACACAACCTAACTCCTATAATCCAAATAATCCCATGAGATGTGAATTATTATCACCCCTAAATATGAGCTGACAGGTGACTTTTACAAGTATATGGAAGGTGTCCCAGAGGGGCTCCCAGAACTTAGGAAAGGATTTGAAAGTCCAAGGGTGTGGAACATAATTATGTCCTGGGGAAGCTAAAGATAACTTGTCAGTAATTACTATTATTGTGATCATTATTGCCCTCAGCCTGTTGTGACTTAGGAAAACTAGATTACAATAATGTGCTCTTTAAAAAAAAAATTAGCCCCCTCTGTCATATAGCAAACTCCCACTGGTTATCTGTTTTACATATGATAATAATGTTTCAATGCTATTCTCTCAAGACATCCCACCTTCTCTTTCTCCCACTGAGTCCAATGTATGACACAGAGCACCCAAAGACAGTGCTCTGTGACAACCTGGAGGGATAGGGTGGGGAGGGCTCAGGATGGAGGGGACACATGTGTGCCTATGGCCAATTAATATTGATGTATGGCAAAAACAATCACAATATTGTAATTATCCTCCAATTAAAATATATAAATTTTAAAAATAGTCTCACTTTTCTTATTCATTTTAAATTATGATTATTTAAAGTCCAGGACTTTTACATATGAGTTGCTTATGAAGTTCTGTGTTTATGAAAATCATATTTTTTCTATAATCTACCAGCAGACTGTGTGTGTATGAGTGTGTATGTATCCTTTGTTATGAACTAAGTTTGTGTCCCCACTAGAAATTCACATGTTGAAGCCCTAAATCCCAATGTAATGATAGGTGGGGCCACTGGAAGATAATGAGTTTTAGATGAGGTCACAAGTGTGAGGCCCTCATGATGGAATTAGTGCCTTTATAAGAAGAGATACCAAAGCTATTTCTTAGCCAAATCAGGATGCAGCAAGAAGGCAGCTGACTGCAAGCCAGGAAGACAACCCACACCTGGAACCGAATCTATTGGCACCTTGATCTTGAATTTCACAACTTCCAGACCCATGAGAACTAAGCCACCCAATCTATATTATTTTGTTAGAAAAGCCTGAGCAGCCTAACACTGCCCTTAAAATCTATCATCTTAGCTTTGGTCTATATTTTCATCTGATGAGATTATTTTATTCTTGATTCTTATCTCTAGAAGATTATTCATTGTTCTTAGCTGCAAACTTTGTAAGCCCATGTTCAATGTTTTCATCAGAGTTTTTAATAAAAGGACAGCAGGTTATGAAGATCCTCCTTTAGTTTGAGAGCAACCCAGTGTCAATAAATGTTTGAAGAACAGTGTTTAATGAATGATTATTACATTATAACACATGACTTTACTCTGCATCTTGTCATCTGAAATAGTGGTTTCCAAATTGTTCCTTAACAATAAAACTTTACTCAAATAAAATGTGTTCAAATAAATAAATATATATAGAACCAGAATTGCTCTGGTTCAAGTGGTGGTGGGATGAGGGGACCAGCCTCTCGGATTTGCCTTAGTGTAGAAGCTGCTGTTGAGAGACTCCTGCAGTGTCTCAGTGAGAACCCATAGCTTTGCAGTTTGCACCAAAAAAACACAAAACAAAACAAAACAAAACCCACTGTGCAAAAATATTGTAAAGCATTTTGTCAAATGCCTTGCTAAAATCAAGGTACTTACTTACCAATATAATAATACACACACACACACACACACACACACACACACACACACGATGAGTTTTTAATAATTTGTCTTTGGGAAACCTGTGCTGCTTCCAAGCAGTCATTACTTTCCTTTTTTCATAAGTGCTCAAAGAACATTTATTCCATAGAGTGTCAGGTTTGTTGTTCTATAGTTTCTGGAGTCCATATTTTCTGAATTTTTAAAAATAACAACTTCAGTCTCTGACACCTCTTCTGTTCTCCACCTATAATACCTGTAAGTTTTTGTGAATTCTAGAGTATAATTAATATATCCAGGTCAGTGGTTCTCAAAGATGGCTACATAATAGGTGCCCCAGGGAGGTTTATAAAAAATGCTGTGCTTGGGTCCTCACCTTATATCAATTAAATCAGAATCTTTGCAGGTGTTTTTAAAGGCTTCTCTGGCCATTCTAATATGCAGCCAGGGCTGAGAACCAGTGATCTAGGCCTGGCTTACCCCATTTTAAACGTCTGCTTGGTTCCTTTGCCATCCATTCTTTATTCATAAACTTTAATCTTTGTTCTTCATTTTCCCATTGAAAATCCCTCTTCATAATTCAGTAGACAAAAGAAAAATCTGAATTAAGCAGTTTTATTTCCTTTCATCACTTACTAAGTGATATAATCTAAGCCTAAATGATCATATATGCTTTCCAGGTCCTTTGGTTGAAAACATAAAACAGTTGTTAGCATCATTGTCAAATCTCTGCTAAATAAAACAATTCCAACAAACTTTTTTTAATCATATGACTTATTTTTCTCTTTTCTTTTAACCTCACCCAGTTGCTCATTGTCATGCTTCCACCTCTGGTTTTATAAACTCCATACTCAGCAAGCAATTTCTTTGCTATAGTTCAGTCACTGAGCATGTTTCAGGGGCAACTCTGGCATCATCTTTTCTTCCTTGATTTACAAATCTAAGTTCGTGGTGTGTCTGTTGTCTAGCATTGTCACATCAACATCCTGCTCCACAAATATCATTTCTAATTCCCTTTACTGCATTTCCTTTTTACAAACTGCTGGGTACCACTTGTTCTATTGGAAGGCTCTATATAACAGCTTGGATTTTATAAAGTCCACTCAGGTATGCAATTCTTTCGGCATTTGGTTTTGCGGGTCCTGCTTCCCCTGAAATGTCATGTTCAATCCCTTTTTTCTCTCTCTTATGCACATCATTCTGAGAAATATTCTTTCTCAGACCATCATCAGTCTGGAAATGTAAGCTGTAGTCCAGAAAACACTATCCTCTTCTTGACACCATTTAGATAGGCAGTTTTTCTCTTCCAAACCATGACTGCCCAAATGCAAGAGCAAAGGACCAAAAATCCTTCCACATCCAGCAAAGTAAAAGGTTGCAGTCTTTTAAACCTACCCTTGATATTCATCATAACTTTCCTACTGATTTCCCTGTGAAGGAGCAGAAGTGAGGTATGATTGATTGCTTAGATGAATCTAAGCAGATTTTCTTCCGAGTAGGAAAGCAATGTACTTCTGGCTAAGGCATCGATACTATGACACTAGAGTTACCAACACAATGAGATTCTCAAACTAGTGAGGAGATTCTTTCCATGGGATTGACTCCCTATCACCCTGACTATTCAGTTAGATTTAGGTGACTGCTTCTTTCTTCTGAAGGTCAGACTCTCCTCCTGGGAAGATTGTCTAATTAGGTGTTTAACATCATGCCAGCATTTTCTTTTTCTTTCTCATATTTCTGTTTGTCAACTTTGAGACTCCAGTCTTGATACACATTTGCATTCTCAAAATCTTCTTCCATACTGACTTTATTCCCTTCTTGTCCCCAAGTCCTTCTGTTCTGTAAAATCCAGAAAGCACAGAATAATTCCCTTGGAGTACAAATCCATCAGAGCTCCAGGAGAACATCTGTGGTTTCTAGGCAAACTGTGTCCTGCTCACCATCTATGCATTGACTCCCTGCAGCCTTTTATCTTCTGATACCTTAGGTTTTGGGGAGAAGTTTACTAGATATACCCACACATGTTCCTCATATTGATTTTTAAGAGCTGCTCTTCAGGGAGTTAGCAATTAGTGCAAATCAGTGCCTATAGAATGATGACGGGGTAGTAGCCCAAAGTTCAGGAAGCTGAAGATTCAAGTTCCACTCTTTCCATTAAACTGGATTACCTTGAGAAAGCCATTCCAATATCTCTGAGCCTTAGTCTGTATGTCTGTGAAATGGGGAGGCAGGAGGGAGACTGGACTAGGCTAGGTTTTCAATTTTTTCTTAATCGTTTGGACCCTTTGCATGAAATCTCATTGAAAAATCTCAAAGTATAAAAGAGAAATCAGAGGGATTGAGGTTGAAATAGGGCTGAGCCTCACGTACCAGATTCTGATCTCCCCACCCTATCCCACCCCACTCCACCATATCGCTGCCACCAAAGAGCCTCTGCGGCTGCACACAGAACAGCTGGAAAAATCAGAGGTTCTCAAAATTGGGTGTGTGCAGGAATCACCTGGGAACTTGCGAAAATAACAAATTACTATATAAGCCCCACACCAAAAAAGACAATGCCTAGGAATTTTCCATTTTTATTAAGGACTACAGATGCAGAATGGTACAATGATAACATCCTGAGAAATACTAAATTTAGTGAATCTGAAGTCTCTTCAGCTCCCTTCAGTAAGAAGTCAAGAAAATACAGAGCCCACCCAAATTCTACACCTTATATCGGCCCTCTATGATGCTGGGCATGTTACTTAACTTTTTCTTCTCATTTGTAAAATGAGGACATTTATAATAATGCCCACCTCAAAAGACTGTCGCCAGGACTAAGTGATCTACTGTATGTCTAATACTCAGACCAATGCCTAGAACATGTTTGAAATTCAACAGATATCAGTCCTTATTGCTAAGTGAGGCATGATGCAAGCTGCATGCATGATAAGTCGCTTCAGTCATGTCTGACTCTTTGAGACCCTATTATGGACCATGGCCTGCCAGGCTCCTCTGTTCATGGGATTCTCTAAGAAAGAATACTGGAGTGGGTTGCCATATCCTCTTCCAGGGGATCTTCCCGACCCAAGGATCAAACTGGCATCTCTTACATCTTCTGCATTGGCAGGAGAGTTCTTTGCCACTAGCGCCATCTGGAAAGGCCTGCAAGTTGCATAAACTCATTTAAATCCCAATATGCCAAATATTCCACACATTTCTCTAACCGCTTTCTTCCTTGGTACATGATCTGTGACCTGCTTCTGCACAACTGCTGGTCATCTCTTGTTTTGTTTTGTTTTGTTTTTTCCTGTAAGAGAGGACTAGTACTATTTGATTCAATCTACCTAAGAGGGCTGTCGATACAGGGAGGACAAGTTTGAATGTCACTTGCAGACCTTTAGAAGAAAGATGTTTTGTTACACACCAAGCAGCATTATTTTGATATTTAGTATGTTAATATAATTTTCATCAGCATCTCAGAAGGCTGGCTTATTTATATACACAATTAGTGAAACAGAAGGCAAAAAATGGTGGGCAGTGGTAAAACACAGTCCATTTCCCTGAGTGTAAAAAGGCTCGTAAGTCAAAGGAGACAGACTGAGATGTGAAGGTCACTCACTTCTTCACAGGAATAAATTATATTATACCATCAAGTAAGTTTCTTCAGTTGGTCATAAAGAAGAATACAGCTGGGTAATTTACTCGCAAATGATGGTTATAAACCACTCACACTCTAACGAATCAAATTACATCATACAACCACCTAGTCATGCTTGCAGGATTATTGGACAGGTGTGGGGACCAGACTCAGCCTCTCCACCAGCTTCTGGATTTTTGCAAAAGGCCACGCCCATTCATGGCTGAAGATTGACTTGGAGTAGTTAAATTTCTTTTGGGGCTGACTTCGAACTGAGATGAAGTATCTATAAAGTCTGCGCACAGGCTTTGTGTATGGCCTTGATATTCTGATGTGTGCATGGTAAGTCCGGGTCCCATTCTTTGCAACCCCATGGACTGTAACCTGCCAGGCTCCTCCATCCATAGGATACTCTAGGCTCTGCTGCAGCTGAATGTATAGAGTTGACGAGAGGTAGCTACTAACATGGAAGACAACAATGGAGAGATAAACAGCTGTATGCATATCAGGGTAAGGTTTCTCATCATTTATTGTCAAGTTCAGTTCAGTGGCTCAGTCGTGTCCGACTCTTTGCGACCCTATGGACTGCGGCACGCCAGGACTCTCTGTCCATCAACAGCTCCCTGAGCTTGCTCAAACTCCTCCATCGAGTCAATGATGCAATCCAACCACCTCATCCTCTGTTGTCCCCTTCTCCTCCTGCCTTCAATTTTTCTCAGTATCAGGGTCTTTTCTAATAAATCAGCTCTTTGCATCAGGTGGCCAAAATATTGGAGCTTCAGCTTCAGCATCAGTCCTTCCAATGAATATTCAGGACTGATTTCCTTTAGGATCGACTGGTTTGATCTTTCAGTCTAAGAGTCTTCTCCAACACCACAGTTCAAAAGCATCAGTTATTCGGTGCTATGATTCTGAAGTTAAAATCACATAATTTTGAAGGTGTAACATTAGAGGAATGACTAAGATTGCATGCTGACTTTGGGCCAGCAAGGGGTGTGGTGTAGGAGTTGTCCCCATTTTACAGAGGAAGGAACTGAAGCTCAGAGAGATTAACTTGTTTGCCTAACTTGATTCAGCTTAATGATAATGCTGAGATTTAACCCAAATTCATCTGTCTCCCAGGCCCATGGCTCCAAGGAGTCTCCAGGGATGTACTTGGATGTAATCTCAAAAATGACAGAATGATCTCTGTTCATTCCCAAAGCAAACCATTCAATATCACAGTAATCCAAGTCTATGCCCCAACCAGTAATGCTGAAGACACTGAAGTTGAACAGTTCTATGAAGACCTACAAGACCTTCTAGAACTTACACCAAAAAAAAGATGTCCTTTTCATTACAGGGGACTGGAATGCAAAAGTAGGCAGTCAAGAAATACCTGGCGTAAGAGGCAAATTTGGCCTTGGAGTACAGAATGAAGCAGGGCAAAGGCTAATTAGAGTTTAGCTAAGAGAACGCACGGTCATAGCAAACACCCTCTTCCAACAACACAAGAGAGGACTCTACACATGGACATCACCAGATTGTCAATATTGAAATCAGATTGATTATATTTTTTGCAGCCTAAGATGGAGAAACTTTATACAGTCAGCAAAAACAAGACTGGGAGCTGACTGTGGCTCAGATCATGAACTCCTTATTGCCAAATTCAGACTTAAATTGAAGAAAGTAGGGAAAACCACCACCATTCAGGTATGACCTAAATCAAACCCCTTATGATTATACAGTGGAAGTGACAAATAGATTCAAGGGATTAAATGTGATCCCTTCTTCAGTTCACAGAGTGCCTGAAGAACTATGGACAGATGTTCGTGACATTGTACAGGAGGCAGGGATCAAGACCACCCCCAAGAAAAAGAAATGCAAAAAGGCAAAATGGCTGTCTGAGGAGGCCTTACAAATAGCTGAGAAAAGAAGAGATGCTAAAAGCAAAGAAGAAAAGGAAAGATATACCCATTTGAATGCAGAGTTCCAAAGAACAGCAAGGAGAGATAAGAAAGCCTTCCTCAGTGATCAATGCAAAGAAATAGAGGAAAACAATAGAATGGGGAAGACTAGAGATATCTTCAAGAAAATTAGAGATACCAAGGGAATATTTCATGCAAAGATGGGCACAATAAAAGACAGAAATGGTATGGACCTAACAGAAGCAGAAGATATTAAGAAGAGGTGGCAAGAAAACACAGAACTATACAAAAAAGATCTTCATGACCCAGATAATCATGATGGTGTGATCACTCATCTAGAACCAAACATCCTGGAATGTGAAGTCAAGTGGGCCTTAGGAAGCATCACTGCAAACAAAGCTAGTGGAGGTGATGGAATTCCAGTTGAGCTATTTCTATTCCTAAAAGATGATGCTGTAAAAGTGCTGCACTCAATATGCCAGTTCCAGTTCCAGTTCAGCCACTCAGTTGTGTCTGACTCTTTGTAACCCCATGAACCACAGCATGCCAGGCTTCCCTGTCCGTCACCAACTCCCAGAGTTCACCAAAATCCATGTCCATTGAGTCGATGATGCCATCCAACCATCTCATCCTCTGTGGTCCCCTTCTCCTCCTGCCCTCAATCTTTCCCAGCATCAGGGTCTTTTCAATTGAGTCAGTTCTTTGCATCAGGTGGCCAAAGTGTTGGAGTTTCAGCTTCAGCATCAGTCCTTCCAATGAATATTCAGGACTGATTTCCTTTAGGATGGACTGGTTGGATCTCTTTGCAGTCCAAGGGACTCTCAAGAGTCTTCTCCAACACCACAGTTTAAAAGCATCAGTTCTATGGCATTGAAACATGTATAATACCATTTATGAAACGAGTTGCCAGTCCAGGTTCGATGCATGATACTGGATGCTTGGGGCTGGTGCACTGGGACAATCCAGAGGGATGGTATGGGGAGGGAGAAGGGAGGAGGGTTCAGGATGGGGAACACAGGTATACCTGTGGTGGATTCATTTTGATATTTGGCAAAACTAATACAATATTGTAAAGTTTAAAAATAAAATTAAAAAAAAAAAAAGAAAAATTCATACATGACATTTAAAATCAGACAGTAGCATTTAAAAGAATAGTACAAATGCCACTTGAAGGAACTAGATTCACAGCTCATATTCTTATGGTCCTGAGAAGTCTTCATAAATTTTCAAAGTAAAGTTCTCAAGTCCAACATACTAATGGCCACAGAGTTCCCCAGAGCAAAGTTTTCACACATCCCTGGGACAGTTGGTGAGTCTCAGTCTTTGAAGTGAGACGCCTGGAGTTAATAACCAGACTGGCTGATTGTGGCCCTGCCTCTCTTCACTTTTGCACCCAGGTGAAAGGGGGAGCTGACACCACTTGCGTAGACAGCAATTTTGTGCTAAAAGCTAGGAATCAAACAAGTGAAGTCTCACAGCCACTTTCTATTACCTTCTGTTTTCTTTCTATGGAGTGAAAATCTAGACTTCAACATAAGCTTAGAAATGATTGAAAACTGAATTCAGCTCTCAAGATGAATAGGATTAAATATTAGGCAACTTAATAATCCATTAATAAAATAGTTCAATAAATAGTATTATAATAATTTGAAGAAATTATAAATATGATTCTATTAAATGTTACTATTTATAAGATCATGTCTTAAAATTGCCCAAAATTTCATTCTGAATTTTCTATTAACCTTCATTTTGCCTCATTAATGCTAAAGACTGATTTTCAAAGTATGGATTTAATGTGGCCAGCTCACAAATATTTGTCCTAAAAGGAGTCAGGTAGAAATATAAATTTAAATTTCAGGTCCTAATTTTTTTAAAAAATGTCTGTTAAAGTAGTTATAACTACTTTAGTTATAACACTGAAAAAAAAAAAGAGAGAGAGAGCATCAGTTCTTTGGTGCTCAGTTTTCTTTATAGTCCAACTCTCATATCCATACATGACCACTGGAAAAACCATAGCCTTGACTAGATGGACCTTTTTTGACAAAGAAATGTCTCTGCTTTTCAATATGCTCTCTAGATTGGTCATAAGTTTCCTTCCAAGGAGCAAGCATCTTTTAATTTCATGGCTGCAATCACCATCTGCAATGATTTTGGAGCCCAGAAAAATAAAGTCAGCCACTGTTTCCTCATCTATTTGCCATGAAGTGATGGGACTGGATGCCATGATCTTAGTTTTTTGAATGTTGAGCTTTAAACTGACTTTTTCACTCTCCTCCTTCACCTTCATCAAGAGGCTCTTTAGTTCTCCTTCGCTTTCTGCCATAAGGGTGGTGTCAAAATTCTAGCAATGACTTCTGATGTATCCTTCCTCCCATACCCCTTTACCTATTCATCAAATTCCTTCAATTTTATCTCCCAAGTAACTCCAGAACTTTTCAATTCTTCTCATTTTCCACTACCACCACCATATGGTCACCCTTTTCCTGGACTACAGCAGTGCCTCCCAGATGGTCTTCTTGTTTCTTCTGTCACCCCTTCCAGTGCACTCTCTATCCTAAAGTTAGCCCAATTTTTTGCAGCATAGTCAACTTATTGTATTCTGTCAACAATAAGACCTCTTCATTTCTTTTAAAGTATTTAACAATTTTCAGTTTTTCACCTGGTCTCACCCTCACATTTCCAAACAAAATCCTGAATGTTTTTATTTGTAGGTAAATCAAGACTCAGAAAAAGTACAGCATATCATTCCATGCTCCAGAACCTTTTCTTTTCAGTAGTATTTCTGGATGTTGCATTCTATGAAAAAAGTGAAGGTGTTAGTTGCTCAGTTGTGTCCAACTCTTTGCGACCCCATGAACTGTAACCTGCCACGCCTCTCTGTCCATGGAATTCTCCTGCCCTCTGTTCCAGGAAATGAACCTGGGTTTCCTGCATTGCAGGCAGATTCTTTACCAGCTGAGTGCTTAGGGAAGCCCATTCTATGGGAAATGTTAACTTAGGCAATCTAATCTTTACCATTAATGCTGAGGTAGAATTTTTTCCCCTTGAACTTTAAAAAGTGTTGTTAATCTTCAAAGATTATCCATTTATTTCATAACATTTTGCATAACAGCATGAATTTTAATTCTTCTTCTGAAGCTTTAAAATTATTCTTGTCCAAGATGGCTAGGAAGGAAGTATATATGTATGTATAAACACATATACCAATTGTTTTTTAGATATGTTATTTATTGTTGATTTTCCTCTTAGCAAGTATCCACGATGTTTCATTTGTTTCTACAAATTGCCATAATCAGATGTTCAGCAGCAGGTTGATAATGACTTTTGTTTTCTGTAGAAAGATTTGGAAAATTACTTTTTCTAGCTCAGGGCCTGACTCCAAAACCACTTCACTTTCAGGCTTGTGCACAGTGTCTGCCCATTTAAATCCCAAAAGGGATATAGTTGCCATTGATAAGTTGAGCAAGGTCATCACTCTAAAAGTGGCAATTGGAAACTAGCAACTAGCAATCCATAACTAGCAAGAACTAGCAAGATAGATCTACATTTAGAAAGTAAATAGTTTATAACATCCTGCTAAAATTACAGGATGGAAAGCAAATAGAAAAATAGAAAACAAATCTGTATCCTCCAAACCCACGATGAATTATTTTCTCAAATCATTGAATATAGGCATAGACCAGCTGTGGACCTGCTCAAATATTTCATGATAGGAACTTTCTTTTATCCTAAGATTACCACTGTATATTTCTAGAGCCAGGTTTTTAAAAAAATATTAGAAGAAATGAATTCACTACCAATCAGAGACTATCGTTTAGAAGAGAGTCTTGCAAATATTTTATTCCAATGTTGCCAAATGAATTTTGCTTAATTATGCACACCCTAGAACATTTTTGATATACAATATTTTTCATATGATTAATTAATTGCAAAATGTGTAACTTCTGGCATATTATAAATATTGACATTTAAAAAATACTCATCACTTAGATGTTTTTAATGAAATATAAATACCATAACAATTTTAAACCCATCATTACCCATTAAAAAAGGTTGAAAATTTCGTTATAACTTTTTCTTCTAAAAAGGATTTTCATCCCACTACTCCTATATAATGTCATAATAAACATATTTTATGCTTTAAAGTCTTTTATTGATTGCCTTATCATAATTCTCTGCAATTTCATATATATATAAATATGTGTGTGTGTGTATATATATGAAATAGCAACCCACTCCACTATTCTTGCCCAGAGAATCCTGTAGACAGAGGAGCCTGGTGGGCTGCTGTCCATATGGTTGCACAGAGTTGGACATGACTGAAGCAACTTAGCATTCATGCATGCATTGTGCAATTAAGTTTTAAAATTTTTCTTGTGACCATTGCACTCAGGTTAAAATAATATGCTTATATGATTATATTGATAATTCTATCATATATAATGCATACAGCTAAAATATTTCTCCTAGGTTTAGTTGCCTTTACTTTGTTATTGATAAACAATTAATCAAAACTTCAAAAATATATTATAAATTGTTAATCAACAGTAATTCTAAGAAGTAAAATTTTATTGTAAGTTTGTCTTTTCATAAATGAAAGTGGGTTGCTTGTGAGGCCTTGGTTAAAGGAATTGTCCAGTTGAGACTCGTTTGGTATTTGTAGGTATGAATTTAAGGCAGTGAACCTTGTGAAATTTCAGATAGGTAGTAAGCTTTTCTTTTTGGAAGTATGCGAAAAGAGAGAGGTGGGCAAGGGGAAACAATCCAGGTCCTATGGGGTAAGATAGCATATATAGATATTATTAACTGAAATTGATTCGCTTAAAATTATTTATAACCATGTAGCCCTGGGAAAGTCTATACACCCTGCTTTGAAGACCATTGCTTTCAGGCTTTTCTTAACTTTTTTTTTAACCTTTTGGTCACACCACATGAAATGTGGGATCTTGGTTCACCAACCAGGAGTTGAACCCTCACTCCCTGCATTGACAACGTGGAGTCTTAACCACTGGACCTTCAGGGAAGTCTCAAGGTCTCTCTCTCTCTCTTTTTTTCAGGGTATCATTCTTGATTTGATAGCTCTTCTCCTACAATGAAAAGTGAAAGTGAAAGTGAAAGTGTAGGTCCCTTAGTCATGTCTTCACTCCTTGTGACCCCACAGGCTGTAGCCCACCAGGCTTCTCTTGTGCATGGAATTCTTCAGGCAAGAATACTGGAGTGAGTAGCCATTCCTTTCTCCACGGAATCTTCCCTACCCAGGGATTGGACCCAGGTCTCCCACATTGCAGGCAGATTCTTTACCATCTGAGCCACCAGGGAAGCCCAATAATCCTCCTCAAACAGGAAAAGATGACTGGAATGGGTAAGATCAGAGTTTACCTTCTTGACCGTGTGTGTCTATTTGAGTAAGATTAAACATGCTCTCCAAGAAACATATCTTTCCTTTGTTATTAGGATCCTTCCACACTGTTAATACAAGACCATGCATTTCATGCAAAGATGGGCACAATAAAGGACAGAAACAGTATGGACCTGACAGAAGCAGAAGATATTAAGAAGAGGTGGCAAGAATACACAGAAAAACTATACAGAAAAGATCTTAATGACCCAGATAGCCACGATGGTGTGATCACGCACCTAGAGTCAAACATCCTGGAGTGTGAAGTCAAGTGGGCCTTAGGAAGCATCACTATAAACAAAGCTAGTGGAGGTGATGGAATTCCAGTTGAGCTATTTCAAATCCTAAAAGATGATCCTGTGAAAGTGATACACTCAATACGCCAGCAAATTTGGAAAACTCAGCAGTGGCCACAGGACTGGAAAGGTCAGTTTTCATTCGAACCACAAAGAAGGGCAATTCCAAAGAATGTTCAAACTACTGCAAAATTGCACTCGTTTCATATGCTAGTAAAATAATGCTCAAAATTCTTCAAGCCAAGCTTCAACAGTACGTGAACCGAGAACTTCCAGATGTTTAAGCTGGATTTAGCAAAGGCAGAGGAACCAGAGATCAAATTGCCAATATCCGTTGGATCATCAAAAAAGGCAGAGAGTTCCAGAAAAACATTTACTCCTGTTTCATTGACTTAGCTAAAGCCTTTGACTGTGTGGATTACAACAAACTGTGGAAAATTCTGAAAGAGATGGGAATACTAGACCACTTGACGTGCCTCCTGAGAAACCTGTATGCAGGTCAAGAAGCAACTGTTAGAACCAGACTTGGAACAACGGATTGGTTTCAAATTGGGAAAGGAGTACGTCAAGGCTATATATTGTCACCCTGCTGATTTAACTTATATGCAGAGTACATCATGCAAAATGCCAGGCTGGATTAAACACAAGCTGGAATCAAGATTGCTGGTAGAAATATCAATAACCTCCAATATGCAGATGATACCACCCTTATGGCAGAAAGCGAAGAACTAAAGAGCCTCCTGATGAAGGTAAAAGAGGAGAGTGGAAAAGTTGGCTTAAAACTCAACACTTAAAGCACAAAGGTCATGGCATCCAGTGCCATCACTTCAAAGCTAATAGATGGGGAGACAGTGGAAACAGTGACAGACTTTATTTTTTTGGCCTCCAAAATCACTGCAAATGGTGACTACAGCCATGAAATTAAAAGATGCTTTCTCCTTGGAAGGAAAGCTATGACCAACCTAGACAGCATATTAAAAAGCAGAGACATTACTTTGCCAACAAAGGTCTGTCTAGTCAAAGCTATGGTTTTTCCAGTAGTCATATATAGCTGTGAGAGTTGGACCATAAAGAAGACTGAATGCCAAAGAATTGATGCTTTTGAACTATGGTGTTGGAGAAGACTCTTGAGAGTCACTTGGACTGCAAGTAGATCCAAGCAGTCCATCCTAAAGGAAATCAATCCTGAATATTCTTTTGAAGGACTGATGCTGAAACCGAAGCTCCAATATGTGTGGCCACCTGATGCAAAAAGTCAACTCATTAGAAAAGACCCTGATGGTGGGAAAGATTGAAGGCAGGAGGAGAAGGGGATGACAGAGGATGAGATGGTTGGATGGTATCACCGATTCAATGGACATGAGTTTGAGCAAGCTCCGGGAGATGGTGAAGGACAGGGAAGCCTGGCATGCTACAGTCCATGGGGTGGCAAAGAGTCAGACACGACTGAAAGACTGAACAACAACAACAGAGCATCATGTGGTTATGAAATAATAATTCATTAATAATTATGTCTGAGATAATCTCATTAAAAATTTAGCTTCATGAAAATCTATAGAGTTTTGTTTAAAAAAAAGAGTCAAGAACAATACCTTTGATTGTGACAGTGTAAAAGCAAAAATAGGCTGATATTTAATATATTTTAAATTACTTGTCTGCTCTAAGTATTGTGTGAACATCACACACACACACACACACACACACACACACACACACCACCCACCCACCCCTATTCTGGTTATATCAGAAGTATAGCTTAGTGCTAAGCAAAGTGAAAAAGTCAGGAAATCAAAGGGCAGAGATTGCAGCAAGGTTATAGCTGGGGGAGGGGGAGAAGCAGCTTTTACAGAATAATAGGTTTTAAATTGGAGGTCTTTACTTAAAACCTGCAGGAAATAAAAAGGGTCAAATTTTAAAAAAAGAGAAAATTGCATAAAGGTTATATTACTTAAAAAGATATTCTCGTTTCTTTTTCAAAAACTGCTGTATTTTTTGGAAGATGCCTTTGACAATGGATGTCATCACTTAAGAACCATTGCTCAATGAAAAAGTGGTCACAAAATATGAATTTTATGGTACTTAAATGTTTCTGTCAGTTTATAGAAAATGATGACATTTTGACCAATTTGATTTAAGGGATTGAAAACTCAGAAATGTAAATTAAGAAATTAATTCTTAGTGGTTTTTTTTAAATTTTGCAATCATGAAATATTTTTAATATCATTTTGAAGAAATAATCAAGTTGAAACTTTACTGACTAGCATCTAAAATGAAAGTGTGCAATGTGTGTAAAAAGAAAGGCAGTCTGCTATCTTCAGTGGCAGGGAAAAAATCAGGAGAAATCTCTCCACATCATTTTATTTTTACACATTCACTGCAAGAATCCTCTTAGTGTTGGTAACGTATGCTAAAATCATTTTCTGAACTAAAGTTTTGTAATGTCAATCAGAAAAGAATAAATGTTTTAATTTCTTTTCTATGTAGGAATTAAATAGGCATTACATTAATAAACAAGAACTCAGTCTTAATATGTTCCATTCATGATCATTGTAAAGACATGGGATTAAGAAAAGCACATGCATTACTTTCTAACAGGATTATAAATGGAACCTTGTTTCATAAATATGTTATTTCATGAATCACATGCCTGGTATGTGGTATTCTCTCAATTTAAAAAAAAATTCATAAATTATTTTTCCTATAGTCATTAGCCTATAAATTCAGTAGACCTAAAATTCAGTAGACACTAAAGGCACAAGCTCAAGTGAATTCATGCTATGGTATTTTATTTAAAAAAAAAAAAAAAAGCTGGAGTAAGGAAGAAGTCAGAATGGCAATAGAAATCTTGAGGTTGATGTCACCTAGGCTTCAACCAGCTTCGTGGTGCTTCATACCTCTGCTCCCCAGGTGGGCAGAATAGGATTGGGTAAAATATAAACACAAGACAAGAAGAGGACAAGAGTCTGAGTTTCATTGAAAAGGTAAAGAAGATACAGGAAGAATTAGACAGAGACCACAGATGAAGCACAGAGAAAGTGACAGAGAATTTGACAGTTATTTTCTAGTGAATATTCGAACTAGGAAAGACTTTGAACTGTTTTATTCTGTTTGCATTTCATTAAAGCTTATTATTTAGGAGAAAGTGTATAACTTACATTGAAATTTTGGTGTTTGCTTTTTCCAGATTGGAATAATTGCTGACATTTGGGGCGAGTTTATCATAAACCAGGCACTGGGATCATTTTATTATGTACAACATTTTGTTTAATCCGTACAGCAACTCTAAGACACAGGCACTATTATTATCTCCATTTTATGGTTAGGCTTAGAGATGTTACGTAACTTTAAGTTTACTTATTATGGTAAGGTCATGCAGCTATCTTTAGTCAAAGGCCAGACTTCAGACTTATTTAATACAAGGTTTTTAAACTCCAAGGCTACTGAAACTGCAAGATTAGTGAAAATCAAATATGCATTTGAAATTCAAGTGTAAATTTAATTTATTAGTTATCACCAGTTGACTCAGTTAAAGTATAAACTCCTAATTAAACAGTTTAATGTGTATGGTGTAAGCAGAAGAGTAAGTTTGTAATTTTTTTCTCATATACATTTTCCTTAATGAAGATATTTAGCTAGAATTTTAGCCTTGACAAATGTCATATGAGTATATAAATATCTAAACACAAGTTAGCGTATGTTTTCAAATAAATGTGTATAAATATCCACTTACTCATTTAGATGAATAAAGTGGATAATAATATGGGAGAATATGTTGACAAATAAATATATAAACTTGTATATAAAAAGGTTTTTCATCTTTTACATCTGTCAGTCCCTAAATTAAAGGGTAGATTTATTACAAAACAAATTTTTAAAATCTAACACAATTATCAAAAATTATCAAAATTATTTATAATTTCATCTGGATAAAGATAAAGGGATTACTTGTATTAGATATTAAAATGGTATAAAGCTTAAATAATTAAAACACTGTGATGAGACCAGTGAATGGAAGAAAATAATAAGGCAGCAGTCACTGTGGTATACAGTGTGTGTGTGTGTGTGTGTGTGCTCATTCGCTCAGTCATATCCAACTCTTTGTGACCCCATGAGCTGTAGCCCACCAGGCTCCTCTGTCCATGGCATTCACTAGGCAAGAATACTAGAGTGAGCAGCTATTGCCTTCTCCAGGGGATCTTCCTGACCCAAGGATCAAACCTGTGTCTCCTGCATTGGCAGGTAGATTCTTTAGCACTACACACCTGGGAAGACTGCATACAATATATGATACAGCAAATATCACAGATCAATGGAAAAAACCTTGATCATTTATTAAGTAATACAGTGGAAAGAAAACTAAGATCATGAAACTAAGATTCAGAAAACTAAGATCATGGCATCTGGTCCCATCACTTCATGGCAAATAGATGGGGAAACAGCGACTGACTTTATTTCTGGGGGGCTCCAAAATCACTGCAGATGGTAACTGCAGCCATGAAATTAAAAGACACTTGCTCCTTGAAAGAAAAGTTATGACCAACTTAGAGAGCATATTGAAAAGCAGAGACATTTTTTTGTCAACAAACGTCCGTCTAGTCAAAGCTATGGTTTTTCCAGTAGTCATGTACGGATGTGAGAGTTGGACTATAAAGAAAGCTGAGGACCGAAAAATTGATGCTTTTGAACTGTGGTGTTGGAGAAGACTCTTGAGAGTCCCTTGGACTGCAAGGAGATCCAACCAGTCCATCCTAAAGTAAATCAGTCCTGAATATTCATTGGAAGCACTGATGTTGAAGCTGAAACTCCAATACTTGGGCCAGCTAATGCAAAGAGCTGACTCATTTGAAAGGACTCTGATGCTGGGAAAGATTGAGGGCAGGAGGAGAAGGGGACAACAGAGGATGAGATGGTTGGATGGCATCACTGACTCAATGGATATGAGTTTGAGTAAACTCTGGGAGTTGGTGATGGACAGGGAGGCCTGGTGTGCCTGGTGTTCATGGGGTCTCAAAGAGTCAAACATGACTGAATGACTGAACTGAACTGAACTGGACTGAACAGTGGAAAGAGAATATTTATAGAAAAAATTTTGTTAATTAAACTGTTGCTTTCATGAAGATATAAAGAGGTTAGAAAACTCAAAAATGCTAATATAATATCTCTGAATTATGGTCAAAATACATTTTTTAATAATCACAAAGTTGATTAAATTTCAATCAAAGATTATCACTCCTTTTTTTCCTTTGTAACTAAATTTCCATTAGTGTACTTAATCACATATTCTGCATAAATCTTAGATTCATTGAACAATGCTGTTTATATATGAATTAAGGAGTATATTTTATTAATAGTTCATCAATTTTCACTTGCTATGTGTGAAATATATGTATTTCCTGTTGCCCTCATTCTTCTGATATTTTATAGAGCGGAAGGCTACTTTTTCTGTTTTCTTAGAAGAGGAGCTAGTTTAAACTGGGATATAAGAACAAAAAATGGTGAATTTCTAGCCACCTTAGGCCAAACAAGGGACTTCCCAATGGCTCAGCTGTAAAGAACCTGCCTGCAATACATGAGACTCAGATTCAATCCCTGGGTCAGGAAGATCCCTTGGATAAAAAATAATAACCCTCTCCAGTATTCTTGCCTGGAGAATCCCATGGACAGAGGAGCCTGGTGGGCTACAGTCCATGGGGTCATAAAGAGTCAGACAAGGCTGAGCATCACACACACAATGCATGAAGGCCAAACAGTTTGCAAGACACCAGACCTTTGACTGTGCCCATCATCCCTGCTGCAGATACAGACAAAGCAGAAGGTAAGAAATGCTGGTCCTGAGATTGGGTTCCCGGCATTATAAAATGGGTATGTCTTTAAACATCACTGATAGAGCTTTTATGCCTGTGACTTCCACTGAGTTTGTTACCCTTCAGAGAAATGCCTATAGAGACAATATATGTTCTCCCTGATGGGACAGATATTTGGAGTGATTGCAATTGAGATTTTTTTTTTTTTTGCTATGCTATATTGAAGGAGGAGTTGGACATGACTGAGCAACTGAACTGAACTGATTGAAGGAGGGGCAGGGAGGTGAGATTGGGTTTTGTTGTTGTTTTAGGCACTAAGTCCTGTCCAACTCTTTGTGACCCCATGGACTGAAGCCTGCCAGGCTCCTTCTGGCCATGGGATTTCTCAGGCAAGAATACTGGAGTGGGTTGCCATTTCCTTCTCCAAAGGATCTTCCCGAACTAGGGATCAAACCTGTGCTTAGCTGGTTTTGTTATCCCCTTATCGCCTGGAGAAAATTTCTTCAGAGAGGCTGGTAATTTTAATTGTGGTTTCTGAATATCGAGAGCATGTTTTATAAAGTATGTCTCTTAAATCCAAATTATTATCTTTATAGCTTTATTTTCTCTTGTTTTCATAGTGGCAACTTAATTTTATTAGCTATGGAAATTTTCAAGCATATGGAAACTATGAAAGAATTGTATAATGAATATCCATAATCTAATGTGTTCTAGGTTTATAATTATTAACACTTTGCTTTTCTTGTTGACTTATTTTATATTATTCTTTCTAAACTTGCTAGCTTCTTTTATAAGAAAGGAAATGCCTTTATTAACTACCTGGTTACCCTGAAAGACAATGTGTACTAGAAAGGCAAAGTTTTTAGACCTTTCCCTTAAATAACCACATTTCAGAGTCAGAAGTTGTTGGTAAAATCATCTCCATTACTAGCAAGAAGAGGATTTGTGTGTGTGTGTGTGTGTGTGTGTGTGGTTGTCTGATCTTTTTTTTAAGCGTCATTACAGGCTCATAGATTTTTATATAAAATTGTATAAATCAATTACTGTTATTCTTTTTGATGTTTGAATTGTTCAACTTTGGGCAGTAGCCACCCACCAATTTTCTTCTGGCTTGACTATCCATTTCTCATGGGGTAGAAAACATGATTTTCTGAGAAGTGTTGCATTTAAGGGGAGTATGAAATTAGGCTTTGAGGTGGAGTGATATCAAACTTAGTTACATTTACCAAACAGATGGCAAGGAGAGAAAGCTGAGATTAAACCAGAAGGGAAATATGCAGCTTTATTTTGACATGCTATTTTCTTTTCTAGATGCTAAGTATGATTTTTAATGGATACTTACAATTATTTTGTTCTGCTGCCCATTAAGTTGGGAAGAGCTTCTTTGAGCTCAACTCTTTCATTCATATTTTTATCTGGATTAAAGGGAGAACTGTAAGCAATATTGTGAATCATTTGTTTTCTCGAAGTGAAATGCTTTGCAAGGGAGAAATACCTTAAGATAATGTTAACTCTTTTCCAGTGAATTCTAGAGAGTTTTCTGAATTTATTGTCAAGTAAGTTATACTGAAGAAGTAACAGTTAGAACCAGACATGGAACAACAGACTGGTTTCAAACCAGGAAAGGAGTATGTCAAGGCTGTATACTGTCACCCTGCTTATTTAATTTCTATGCAGAGTACATCATGAGAAACGCTGGACTGGAAGAAGCGCAAGCTGGAATCAAGATTGCCGGGAGAAATATCAATAACCTCAGATATGCAGATGACACCACCCTTATGGCAGAAAGCGAAGAAGAACTAAGCCTCTTGATGAAAGTGAAAGAGGAGAGTGAAAAAGTTGGCTTAAAATTCAACATTCAGAAAACAAAGATCATGGCATCTGGTCCCATCACTTCATGGCAAATAGATGGGGAAACAATGGAAACAGTGAGAAATTTTATTTTGGGGGACTCCAAAACCACTGCAGATGGTGACTGCAGCCATGAAATTAAAAGACACTTGCTCCTTGGAAGAAAAGTTATGACCAACCTAGACAGCATATGAAAAAGCAGAAATATTACTTTGCCAACAAAGGCCTGTCTAGTCAAAGCTATGGTTTTTCCAGTACTCATGTATGGATGTGAGAGTTGGACTATAAAGAAAGTTGAGCACCAAAGAATTGATGCTTTTGAACTGTGGTATTGGAAAAGACTCTTGAGAGTCCCTTGGACAGCAAGGAGATCCAACCAATACATCCTAAAGGAAATCAGTCTTGAATATTCATTGGAAGGACTGATGTTGAAGCTAAAACTCCAATACTTTGGCCAGTTGATGTGAAGAACAGACTCATTGGAAAAGTCTCTGAGGCTGGGAGAGATTGAAGGCAGGAGGAGAAGGGGACGACAGAGGATGAGATGGTTGGATGGCATCACCGATTCAATGGACATGAATTTGAGCAAGCTCCAGGAGTTGGTGGTGGATAGGGAAGCCTGCCATGCTGCAGTCCATGGGGTTGCAAAGAGTCGGACGTGACTGAACTGAACTGAAGCTATATCGAAAAACATAACTAAACTTTTTGTTTTTCACTAAGTTTTTTATGTTGAATTTCAAACCCTCTACAAGAATGATTACTTTTCAATACTTAGGCAAGGGAAAATCAAACTATTTGGGTCATTCAACCTATCCATATCAGAGGGGTAGATATTTTTAATGGAGAGAAATGTAATTCATCTGCACAATTCAATTAAATTGTAAGATCAAAAACTGAAACTAAATTCCAGTCACCTGAAAATTAAGTACTAAAATATTCCAGCCTTCAGAGAAATGTGAAATCTGGAGTAATGTGTAATGATCATTAAATTTCCTTTGTGTATTTTATTTTATCAAGTGCAAGAGATGCCTCTGTTGTTATGATAACCTGTTATAGCAAATAATAGCCATTTTACAACTCAACAATATGAGATTGGGATGAAGGAAATCTGAGAAGGAAGATCCCCATAGATGTAATTAAAGGTGGAAGGATCTGGTCCCTTTCAGCATAGACCATCCATGGATTATTACATCCCCATTAAAGTTTCAGGAGATGTGTGTTTGAGCCTTGAAAGAAACTGCTTGCATTCATTATTAACAGCAATAGGAATTTTAAAAAGTGTCAACACATTGTATCTCCACATTCTGTTCCTAACATTTATAAATACAGTCTATAAACTACAAGTAATTTACCCTACATCAAAATGAAACTAAGCCAAACAAACCAAAACAAAGAATTATTTATATTTGATTTCTTGCATTTCAAAATTCTACTTTTTAAAAATATGTGTGTATAAAAGGATAGATTGCATAAGATGCCTTAAGATGGATTCATGTGATTAATATTCTTCTTTGGCAGAAACAAAAAGACATAGAATGGAGGAAACAATGGGAGAAAAGGGAAGACAACCACCTGCCCCACGTCAAGCAGTGGGACTGCACTGTATTACTTAATTCAATAATACCACAATAAAGGCAGCCATTACTTTTTATTATAGCATATTGGTGCTTCTAAGAACACTAACAGTGAGAAATAAATGAATATGGCTTCAGATGCTGCAGATGACAGTGGGAGGCCAGGTTTAATTCACCCCCATGAAGTCTTCTTGAATTGTGTCACTTGTAGACTTTGTATTTGACTTTTGGAAACGTAAAGTGTTCTTGCCACTGAGAACTAATTAAGAAATCTGGCTCTCTGTGACTGAGCTCATTTTGTTCAGGTTGACTGCATGTTCAAGTTTGACTCAAGATGCTCATGTAATGTATCCTGTGACCAACTGTTTCAGATGAATTAAGGTAATTGCTTAGCTCAACACTAGTCTGATCCATTCCGTGAGAATGGCGTTCAAAGCCCTGAACAGAGGCAGCTACCAAATCACCACTCCAAGTTTTTAACAAGCTTAAAGGTCAAAATTTTAAGTTGTGCTTTGGAAGGAACCTAGAGTAAGCCCATGCTACCATTAGCAAATAAAGAGGAGGATGTACCTTGCAGCAGGTATCAACATGGATGAATCTCACAGACATTAGGTTAAGTGAAATAAGCCAGACACAAACAGTAGATACTTATGACTCCACTTATATGAAATTCAGGAGCAGACAAATGTAATCTATGCTGATAGAAGCCAGAATGGGAAATGGGTATTGTCAGAGGAGGGGTACCAGCGAAGTTTCTAGGATAATGGAAAATTTCTGTATCTTGACCTAGAATGGCGACTCAGAGTGTATGTCTATAAAAACTCTCTCAACTGTACACTTTGTGTACTTTACTATATGAAAGTTTATACCTAATGAAAATAAACAAGAACATTTTGTAAAGTACCTAATTAACTTTAACTGATTAAAAACAAAATCATTCAAATTATTTAGTCGAAGGCCCCAAATAATTTCATCTTCACAGTGCTGTCATTTGACTACTGTAAATGGGTATGACTACTTGCTTCTGTATTTAACTTGCTTTATCTGCTATGTAAACTCAGCAAAGCATCAAAACTTAGGCCATATGAGCAAATTTAGTGTGATCACTGTGTCTTGTGGCAGCTGTATTTCAAGCAGAGAATAGAGAAGTCAGGTCTTCCATAACAGCCAGAACCACAAGTCTGACCTCAGGAACTCTTTCCTGAAATAAACATCTCTTGGGTGCTTTCTGTGAGCCAAATGCTACTATGAGCACAGGAGACACATGAGTGAGCAAATAATACAAGATCACTACCACCATGGACCCTACCTTCAGGATTAGAGAAGAGAGGGAAACATGCGACTTAACCATAAAGGCACAAAATACTCTCAGCTGGTGGTAAGTATCAGATCGGAGGGACCATTTCAGATGGGGTGATCAGAGGAGGCCTCTGAATATGCGACTCTTGACCAATGACCTGAATAATGAAGCAAAGCCAGCTGTGTAAAAAACAGGGAAGCTGAACCAGGAGGAGAGAGCTGCGAGTCAAAGCCCAAGAGGTGAGCAAAGACTTGACGGGTTTGATAAACACAAAGAAGGCCAGGGAATTGGTGGGGACATTGTTTAAGAAAAATTAATGATCTTGGGGGCCACCTTAAAGAGAATGAATTTAATTCTAAATACAATAGCGAACCATTGAAGTGTTTTAAGGAGGCGGTAGAATGGATGGAGAGAAGTTAAATGAGGTATTTTGGGAGGTAGGACAGAGCAGGAATGTATGGATTAAATAGTGGAGAAGAGAGGAAAGGAGAAATTAAAAATAACTGCTTCAATTTAGGCTAGAGCAACTGACAGCTGTAGTGATGATGGTACCATTCACCAAGGTGAAGGAGAACTGGGGATTAAGAAGTTTAAGGGAAACATGAGTTCATTTTAGACAAACTGAGTTTGAGCTATGTTTCAGCATCCTCACAGATGAGTACATTTGACTTCAGCAGATGAGACAATAAGACTTGGGGAAGATCAAAACCATCACCTGTGTTACTTTGAATTTATCCTGAAAACGATGAGCCAATTGTATTTTCCTTGAATAATGAGAACAGAATTTTTAGAATCAACAGGGATATTTCCAACATTATCCTGCTGAATTCCTAAGATAGTAATATACTAGAAGGAGTGATCGAAAAAGGACTGGATTCATCCATACCATTGTTCTATCACATGAAAAAACATTTCCAACTTTTTGGATGATTGCTGAGTGAAAAGTTCTGGAGTGTTTCAAAACCTAGAACTAGCAAAGGTGCTGAGAAATAGCATTTTAATACACTATTGGCAAATATGCCTTCCAACTAATCCCATAGTTTTAATTAAAATTGAGATGTCTTAGCTCTTCGGCAAAGTATAATAACTTCTATTGATTTCCCCCAAAATATTAGAAAAATTATATGAAATTATTTATTTTAGCATTGACTTGGAAATAAATATATGTAACTAGAAGATTGGGTAAATAAGTTTTGGTTTCTTATACATTGGAATAGTATACAGCCATTAAAAATAAAATTTTTATGCACTGAAATAAAAAATATAAAGGGCGTAGGTAAGGGGAAACACAAGTTATAGTAAATACAGTCTATCTCTTTTTGAGTGAAAAAAGAAGAAAAGGTCAGATTGTGGTTAATTTTTTTCCATGATTGCATTATTTTCACAATGCTTAGATTTTTATAATAACCACATATTACTTTTGTAATAGAAAAGAACCATAGAAATATTTCTCAAAACTATCCAGTGCAGAATTCATATAAAGTAGAGTTTACGAAGCTTAGCTTTTCAGCATTAGGAATGCTGAAATAAAAACAAAACAAAACAAAACACAAATCCCGATATAGTTTTGAGGGGATGACTGGTTTTTGCAACAACAACAAAAATTTAGACTTTTGAATATAAGTTTGAAACAGAACTTAGAAGAGAGATGTGAACAAGACCTATGCTAACACCCGAGCACCCCTCCTTGTTCCTCTACCTGATATAATTTCCTCTGATCAGACTGTTGTCCTAGCTAAGCTGTCACAGGGTTCAGAGTTTTTCTCAAATGTGCAATCACTTTGGGAAGGAGACCACTTAGTTTTCTGGGTTTAGTTATTTTATATGTGATTATAAAGATGGATCAGTTCAGTTCAGTTGCTCAGTTGTATCCAACTCTTTGTGACCCCATGAATTACAGCACGCCAGGCCTCCCTGTCCATCACCATCTCCTGGAGTTCACTCAAACTCATGTCCATCGAGTCGGTATTGCCATCCAGCCATCTCATCCTCTGTCGTCCCCTTTTCCTCCTGCCCCCAATCCCTCCCGGCATCAGAGTCTTTTCTAATGAGTCAACTCTTCGCATGAGGTGGCCAAAGTATTGGAGTTTCAGCTTTAGCATCATTCCTTCCAAAGAACACCCAGGACTGATCTCCTTTAGAATGGACTGGTTGGATCTCCTTGCAGCCCAAGGGACTCTCAAGAGTCTTCTCCAACACCACAGTTCAAAAGCATCAATTCCTCAGCGCTCAGCTTTCTTTACAGTCCAACTCTCACATCCATACATGACCACTGGAAAAACCATAGCCTTGACTAGATGGACTTTAGTTGGCAAAGTAATGTCTCTGCTTTTTAATATGCTATCTAGGTTGGTCATAACTTTCCTTCCAAGGAGTAACCATCTTTTAATTTCATGGATGCAATCACCATCTGCAGTGATTTTGGAGCCCCAAAAATAAAGTCAGACACTGTTTCCCCATCTATTTCCCATGAAGTGACGGGACCAGATGCCATGATCTTCGTTTTCTGAATGTTGAGCTTTAAGCCAACTTTTTCACTCTCCTCTTTCACTTTCATCAAAAGACTTTTTAGTTCCTCTTCACTTTCTGCCATAAGGGTGGTATCATCTGCATATCTGAGGTTATTGATATTTCTCCCGGCAATCTTGATTCCAGCTTGTGCTTCTTCCAGTCCCGTGTTTCTCATGATGTACACTGCATATAAGTTAAATAAGCAGGGTGACAATATACAGCCTTGATATACTCCTTTTCCTATTTGGAACCAATCTGTTGTTCCATGTCCAGGTCTAACTGTTGCTTCCTGACCTGCATACAGGTTTCTCAAGAGGCAGGTCAGGTGGTCTGGTATTCCCATTTCTTTCAGAATTTTCCACAGTTTATTGTGATCCACACAGTCAAAGGCATTGACATAGTCAATAAAGCAGAAATAGATGTTTTTCTGGAACTCTCTTGCTTTTTCAATGATCCAGCAGATGTTGGCAATTTGATCTCTGGTTCCTCTGCCTTTTCTAAAACCAGCTTGAACACCTGAAAGTTTACAGTTCACGTATTGCTGAAGCCCGGGTTGGAGAATTTTGAGCATTACTTTACTAGCATGTGAGATGAGTGCAATTGTGTGAGCATTCTTTGACATCGCCTTTCTTTGGGATTGGAATGAAAACTGACCTTTTCCAGTCCTGTGGCCACTGCTGAGTTTTCCAAATTTGCTGGCATATTGAGTGCAGCACTTTTACAGCATCATCTTTCAGGATTTGAAATAGCTCAACTGGAATTCCATCACCTCGACTAGCTTTGTTTGTAGTGATGCTTTCTAAGGCCCACTTGACTTCACATTCCAGGATGTCTGGCTCTAGGTGAGTGATCAAACCATCATGATTATTTGGGTTGTGAAGATCTTTTTTGTATAGTTCTTCTGTGTTTTCTTGCCACCTCTTCTTAATACCTTCTGCTTCTGTTAGGTCCATACCATTTCTGTCCTTTATCGAGCCAATCTTTGCATGAAATATTCCCTTAGTGTTGCTAATTTTCTTGAAGAGATCCCTAGTCTTTCCCAATCTGTTGTTTTCCTCTATTTCTTTGCATTGATCACTGAGGAAGGCTTTCTTATCTCTCCTTGCTATTCTTTGGAATTCTGCATTCAGATGCTTATATCTTTCTTTTTCTCCTTTGCTTTTCACTTCTCTTCTTTTCACAGCTATTTGTAAGGCCTCCCCAGACAGGCATTTTGCTTTTTTGCATTTCTTTTCCATGGGGATGCTCTTGATCCCTGTCTCCTGTACAATGTCATGAACCTCAGTCCATAGTTCATCAGGCACTCTATCTATCAGATCTAGTCCCTTAAATCTCTTTCTCACTTCCACTGTATAATCATAAGGGATTTGATTTAGGTCACACCTGAATGGTATGGATACCTAGATAGATCAGTATAAGGCTATGTAGCTTCAGATGAAGGGTTCATATCATTAAAATTATTTTGAAGGGAAGAATGTATCATAGAAACATCAATTCTTCCAAAGTTGATTTATATAGCTCCTGCGATCCAAGAAGAATTGAATCTCAAACGAGCTTGTTTTCACTAAGTTTCTGTTCAAAGAGTAGATATCTGAGAATATTAGAGCTAATTCTGAAAATGTGGAACAGTGAGGGAGGACCTGCTTTTGTAGATAATGAAGCATTCTATAAAGCCTTTATATTCAGAGTATCTTCTTGACTTGAGAATAGAAAAGTAGATCACTAGATCTGAATAAAGAATGAAGTAGATCCCAATGTACTTGATATATCCTTTATTTCAATGTTGAAAATGTTTCTAAGTGAATGAATGGTTCTTTCATAACTGGCTACTCATCAAAAAAATTAAGGTGGATCTCTATCTCACCACAAGTACAAAAGTAAATTTCAGATGGATTAAAGATTAAAATGTAAAACAGAAAACAATAACAAGCTTAAAAAATATCAGTATATCTCTTCACTGCTGACTAAGGGTTGGAGAGATATATAACAAAGACAGAAGACTCACAAACTATAGAAGATATATTTGACTTAATAAAAGGAAAATATACTTCTATTGAAAAAAAGACAATACTTGAACAAAAGATAATCTGTTACAAATTAATTTTTTTAACTAACCAATCCCAGTTTTAAAAAAAGGAACAAAGGATATAGACAGCTTAAGCAGGAGTTAATCTAAATGGCCAGTAAGTATATGAAAGATGCTTAACATTCAAACTGAAGAACCAATAAACTGGCTCAGCAGTAAAGAATCCACCTGCAATGCAGGAGATGCCAGTTTGATCCCTTGGTCAGGAAGATCTCCTGGAGAAGGAAATGGCAATCCCCTCCAGTATTCTTGCCTGGGAAATCCCATAGACAGAGGAGCTTGGCAGGTTACAGTTCATGGAGACGCAAAAGAGTCGGATATGACTTAGTGACTAAACAACAACATCATTATTGAAGAGTGATAACAAATACTTCTTCAGAAATACATGGTAATAAGTAGCTTCCTACATTGCAGTAGACATGTAAGGCATAGTGTTAGTGAAAAATAATAAAACAAACGATAAGTGCCTATGATAAGGTCAGCATCTATGATAGATCATAAATATTTATGTATATGTGGAAAACAGATATGTTGAAAGGATATTCACCAAAACATTAACTGAGGTGATCCCAAATATTAGACTTTCAGATGAGTTTAGCATTCTTCTTATACTTCTTGAATAATTATTTTCAATAGGTATAATGTTAAATTCTCAATTAAAATTTGTGACAAAATTAATTCTTATGAACTCAAAACCATTAAAATATTTACATCTTTCAAACTTCCCTAATTTTATTTTGAATTCAACTTTGATTGGTTTGGTTTGGTTTTAATGCAGATGGAGGAAGGTAGAGGGAGATGAGACAGTAAGAAAACATGCTCACCAAGGCACGGGGCGTTGGGATGGTCCTGAATGAGATTCAGATGGAATGACATCATACAGCACTAAAAGTTTCCATTTCATCTCTTCTCATTCCTATTTTAGTAACCTTTGACATTTGGAGAAACAAAGCCTACAGTCATTTTTGTTCTCTCTCCCCAGGGACTGACTCAACAATTGTCAGTGGATATTTGTACTGTTGGTAGCAAAAAAAACCCACTAACCTTCCTTTCCTTTTGTCACTCTGAGTCCAAGAGAAGACAACAGAATACAGGACCAGTGAGTCTTTTCTTTGGGTATTTAAGATTCATTCTCCTCGTATTTTAGATTTCCTGATCCCCCACCCCCACCCCAGCCTCATCCCAAACTGAAATCTGATCTGACACCATCTCCCCAGCTGGCTTGGTTGCTTATAAAGACTGGTTGTGATTAGGCACCATGTGGGCTACAATGTAAGCCTGTGTTACTAATAACAAGTGGGACGGACAGCCTGGAGAGACAAGAAGTGCTCTTTATTCCCATTTACGTTACCGGAAAAATAGACATACACAGAACCAGTGCCATGTGAAGGTTTTTAAGGCAATAAAAGTGTTTTGAATTCCTCGACATCCCACGAGTTTCAGTTTTATAAAATGTGCCATCTATTTTCTTTCTTTTCCCTCAAGTCTTTTAGCATCACACATTTAGCCTGGCTCTCTCCCTTGTCTAGAGGCCAGGGAGGGTTCCCAGCATATGCTTGTACAAGAAAAAGGGATGTTTGCCTTCTTTCCAACCTTACCCCCACACTCTCATCATGCAAAACAGAAGCAGAAATGCTATACAGATTCTCCAGAATCTCTTGTGTGCAAACTGCAAAGCAGTTCAGGGTTCTGAGGCATGTTGGAAATACACAGATCAGGAAGATTGCCCCTTCCCTAACCCTGTGTTCCCAAGGCCAAACTCTCCAGTCTCCATGGATACCTTTGGCTTTGGCCAGAATGTGACCCACTGGCCTCTCTCCCTGTTGCTCTACAGAAAAGGAGCCCAGGCACACAGCAACCACCTGGTGATCTAGGAAACTGCTGAAATCTGTCCTTAGTTTATTTCATATTTATTGCACTTCCAGTGCATGCAAGGTCCTTGCCCAGAACTAAACAAATGAATCAACCAAAGTCTCTGACCAGAAGGAGGTGGTTTTCTATCAGTGAAAATGAAAGTGTTAGTTGCTCAGACGGGTCCGACTCTTTGAAACCCCATGGACTGTGACCCACCAGCCTCTTCTGTCCGTGGAATTCTCCAGGCAAGAATACTGGAGTGGGTCGCCATTCTCTTCTCCAGGGGATCTTCCTGACCCAAGGATTGAACTCAGTTCTCCTGCATTGCCAGCAGATTCTTTACCGTCAGAGCCACTGCTGCTGCTGCTAAGTCACTTCAGTTGTGTCCGACTCTGTGCGACCCCACAGACAGCTGCCCACCAGACTTCCCCATCCCTGGGATTCTCCAGGCAAGAATACTGGAGTGGGTTGCTATTTCTTCTCCAATGCATGAAAGTGAAAAGTGAAAGTGAAGTCGCTCAGTCGTGTGTGACTCTTAGCGACCCCATGGACTGCAGCCTACCAGGCTCCTCTGTCCATGGGATTTTCCAGGCAAGAGTACTGGAGTGGGTTGCCATTGCCTACTCCAATCAGAGCCACTATAGTCAGATAAATAACTAATAAAATAAGATGTACTAATTACTATAAATAGAGGCATAATCAAGGTTTGATGAAGTTTAGGGAAGGGGTGATTTTGTTCTTCCTGGGACAGGAAGTTGGAATAAAAAAGAGGATACAAACTTGAGAGGGAGGTACCATTTAAGACAAGCTTTTAAATACAAGAATTTATGTAGCAGAGAAGTGGAGCAAGCGGGGACTCTCTAAGCTGCAAAAACATCACACATAGACTCAGCAGCTTGCTGGGGCCTGATGTGTCCATGGGGAGCCGCTCTGTGTCACTGAAGTGTAGAGCAGATGTGGAAAGGGCCTGAAACTACAGGCAGCTTCCAGGTGGTGAGTCATCGCTTCACTATGTTAAAGAGCCGCCTCAAGCTTTTGACAAAGGAAAAGACTTGGCAAATTATTAGAAATGAAGAAAGACCACCATGAGGGAGACCCAGTCGGAATGACATTGAGGGTGTGGTGTTGCTTTACCAGTGGTTGTTGGAATCAGAGAAAATAGTTTAGGAGATAGCTGAATTCCATCAGGTGGAAATGAGGAAGCCTAAATCAATCCTGGGGACGGTGATAGGACAAGTGGGCAAGGCATCTGCAAGAACTGGCTTACCTTGGCATCCGTTCATGCGTAAACATGGGATGGACAGAGAAAGCAGCTTTATTCCCTTGGTTGTACAAAAGTGTTTGAAAAAATACTGTGAGATTCTTGAGCCCATGATACAGTTGTATGTATTCTGGGGACTTGGGAGGTTATTAAACTAAATTGGATAAATTTTGATGATTCAGTCATGAACTCTTCACTCTTTAGTTGATACAGCCAATATTTATAACTTTTGGCATTTTGTGGTATAATTAATATGACTCTTTTATGGAAGACTGTATCCTAATATGAATATGGCAAAGTCCAATGGACAAAACTATGTAGAATTCCAAAGTAAGATATCTCAAAGCAGTAACATATATTTTCAGGACTACTTAAGATATGACGTCAAGATTCAGATAGCCCTTCAGAAATAAGACATGTCAAGGTAAGCACAATAGATGTAGGACCACAACAGTATCAAAATAAACACAGAGCTCTGACAGCTAAAATTCTTCATGTAACAGCAATCAACTGAAAGGAGAAAAACCCCCAATATCATAGTGTCTTGTTTCCATTCCTTTGTACCTTCATAATCAAAAAAGTATCGGGATGGGACTATATAAAACTAAAACCAATGACTAGAGATTCCTAACAACAGAATTGCATTAGGTCATAAGCTTATATTTCCGATAAAATCAGATATGTTCTTTTGGAAGATGCTTAAATTCTTTATATGAGAGGTCACAATGCACTGTGCTTAGTCGCTCAGTGGTGTCCAACTCTTTGCCACCCCATGGACTATATGTCCATGGGGATTCTCGCCTGCCAGGCTCCTCTGTCCATGGGGATTCTCTAGGCAAGAATACTGGAGTGGGTTCCATGCCCTTCCCGAAGTCTCCCACATTGCAGGCGGATTCTTTACCATCTGAGCCACTAGGGAAACCCCAAAATACTGGAATGGGTAGCATATCTCTTCTCTGGGGTAACTTCCCGATCCAGCAATTGAACCAGGGTCTCCTTGCAGGAGGATTTTTTACCAGCTGAGCTACAAGGGAAACTCTTAGAGGTCACAATAGTTCTGCATGTTTTTTGGTTTGTATTTATTTATTTCTTTTTGCCTGCTCTGGGTCTTCACTGCTGCACGTGGGCTTTCTCTAGCTGCGGTGAGCAGGGGCCTGCTCTTCACTTCCCTGTGTGGGCCTCTCACTGTGGTGGCCTCTCTTGTTGCAGAGCATAGACTTAATGGCTCCACAGCAGTTAAGTGGGATCTTCCCAGACCAGGGATCAGGCCCAAATCCCCTGCATTGGCAGGCAGATTCTTAATCACTGGACCACCACAGAAGTCACCGTTCTGTTTTTATTTTTATTTGATTCTTATTACTATTAATACTTATTTTTATCTTGGAGGGTTTTTCTTGGATAAATTGGTGTGAATTGTGGTGGGTAATGCAAAGTGAAAAGCAGTTAAGACTAGAATTTTCCTGCCTTGGATCAGGCAATTCCTGCACCATTATCACTCATTCTCATCTCTCTAAATGAGGAAGAACAAGAAGACAATTTCAACTGCCATCTGTATGCAACCCAGATCTGCTGCTTAACACATCTGTGACCTGGAGTGGTCACTCAATCTCTTTGTACCTCAGTGTTTTCACCCATAAAAAGGAATAGTGATCATGCCTAACTGTAGATTGTTATAGAAATTAAGAGCTTCCCTGGTAGCTCAGTGGTGAAGAATCTGCCTGCAAAACAGGAGACCTGGGTTTGATCCCTGGGTCAGAAAGATGCCCTTGGAGAAAGGAATAGCTACCCACTACAGTATTGTGGCCTCGAGAATTCCATGGACAGAGGAGCCTGGCGGGCTACAGTCCATGGGATTACAAAGAGTTGGACAGGACTGAACGATTAACATTTTCACTTTCAATTTATGAAGATTAAAATAGCTAATATAGGTAAAACATTGAGACCAATGTTTGACATCTATTAAACCACAAATAACAGTTGTTATTGGTTTTGTTATTGGTGTTGCTTGTTTATTCTGGACTTTTCTCCCTGATATGGGCAATAACATCAGTTGCATTAAAATGCATAATAGCACTTTATTGATTTGGAATAGTTCAGTTCAATTGCTCAGTCATGTCCGAATCTTCACGATACCATGGACCACAGCACACCAGGCCTCTCTGTCCATCATCAACTCTCGGAGTCCTTTCAAACTCATGTTCATTGAGTCGGTGATGCCATCTAACCATCTCATCCTCTGTCGTCCCCTTCTTCTATTCCCTTCAATCTTCCCAGCATCAGAGTCTTTTCAAATGAGTCAGCTCTTCGCATCAGGTGGCCAAAGTATTGGAGTTTCAGCTTCAACATCAGTCCTTCCAATGAACACTCAGAACTGATCTCCTTTAGGATGGACTGGTTGGATCTCCTTGCAGTTCAAGGGACTCTCAAGAGTCTTCTCCAACACCACAGTTCAAAAGCATCAATTCTTCAGCACTCAGCTTTCTTTATACTCCAACTCTCACATCCATACATGTCAGTTCAGTTCAGTCGTTCAGTCGTGTCCGACTCTTTGTGACCCCATGAACTGCAGCATGCCAGGCCTCCCTGTCCATCACCGACTCCCAGAATCCACCCAAACTCATGTCCATTGAGTCGGTGGTGCCATCCAACCATCTTATCCTCTGTCGTCCCCTTCTCCTCCTACCTTCAATCTTTCCCAGCATCAGGGTCTTTTCCAATGAGTCAGCTCTTTGCATCAGGTGGCCAAAGTATTGGAGTTTCAGCTTCAACATCAGTCCTTCCAATGAACACCCAGGACTGATCTCCTTTAGGATGGACTGGTTGGATCTCCTTGCAGTCCAAGGGACTCTCAAGAGTCTTCTCCAACACCACAGTTCAAAAGCATCAATTCTTCGGCACTCAGCTTTCCTTATAGTCCAACTCTCACATCCATACATGACCACTGGAAAAACCATAGCCTTGACTACACAGATCTTTGTTGGTAAAGTAATATCTCTGCTTTCTAATATGTTGTCTAGGTTGGTCATAACTTTTCTTCCAAGGAGGAAGCGTCTTTTAATTTCATGGCTGCAGTCACCATCTGCAGTGATTTTGAAGCCCAGAAAAATAAAGTCTGCCACTGTTTCCACTGTTTCCCCATCTATTTGCATGAAGTGAATGGACTGGATGCCATGAGCTTAGTTTTTTGAATGTTAGCTTTAAGCCAACTTTTTCTCTCTCCTCTTTCATCAAGAAGCTCTTTAGTTCCTCTTCACTTTCTGCCATAAGGGTGGTGTCATCTGCATATCTGAGGTTTTTGATATTTCTCCCAGCAGTCTTGATTCCAGCTTGTGCTTCATCTAGCCCAGTGTTTCTCATGATGTACTCTGCATATAAGTTAAATAAGCAAGGTGACAATATACAGCCTTGATGTACTCCTTTTCCTATTTGGAACCAGTCTGTTGTTTCATGTCCAGTTCTAACTGTTGCTTCCTGACCTGCACACAGGTTTCTCAAGAGGCAGGTCAGGTGCTTTGGTATGCCCATCTCTTTCAGAATTTTCCAGTTTATTGTGATCCACACAGTCAAAGACTTTGGCATAGTCAATAAAGCAGAAATAGATGTTTTTCTGGAACTTGCTTGCTTTTTCAGTGATACCAGAGGATATTAGCAATATGATCTCTGGTTCCTCTGCCTTTTCTAAAACCAACTTGAACACCTGGAAGTTCATGGTTAATGTATTGCTGAAACCTGGCTTGGAGAATTTTGAGCATTACTTTACTAGTGTGTGCTATTGTGCACACTAGCATTACTTTACTAGATGAGTGCTATTGTGCAGTAGTTTGAGCATTCTTTGGCATTGCCTTTCTTTGGGATTGGAATGAAAACTGATCTTTTCCAGTCCTGTGGCCATTGCTGAGTTTTTCCAAATTTGCTGGCATATTGAGTGCAGCACTTTCACAGTATCATCTTTCAGGATTTGAAATAGCTCAACTGGAATTCCATCACCTCCACTAGCTTTGTTCATAGTGATGCTTTTTAAGGCTCACTTGGCTGCACATTCCAGGATGTCTAGCTCTAGGTGAGTGATCACACCATCGTGATTATCTTGGTCATGAAGATCTTTTTTGTACAGTTCTTCTGTGTTTTTTTTGCCACCTCTTCTTAATATCTTCTGCTTCTGTTAGGTCTATACCATTTCTTTCCTTTATTGAGCCCATCAATAATGCTCCCTTGGTATGAAATGAAATGCTCCCTTGGTATCTTTAATTTTCTTGAAGCAATCTCTAGTCTTTCCCATTCTATTGTTTTCCTCTATTTTTTTGCACTGATCACTGAGGAATAGTTAAATAGTAAATTATTAGCAATTAAAAATCTTTTGAATTCCATCCATTGATTTCTATCTAAATCCACACGGCCCAGCTCTCAAAGGGGAAAAAACCTCAATGCTTTAAAAGGAAAGCATTTTAAAGCAAATTGAATAAGAAAAATAGCAAGTTCTGACTGACATCAGGTCTTTGGAAATCCACAGGGCCCAGCAGTTCCTAGTGCCAGGAAGATTCTTGTAAGAGCTGCAGGTCTAAAGGGGGTGGGCACAGGGGTCAGTGTGAGAGCACTCAGAGAAGGACCAGAGGAGCCTGGGTGGGAGGAAAGTGGCAGCCAGGCTGTAGGAGCTGCTTCCCCCCTGTGCTTCCTCCCACCCGTTACTCCATTTCAGTCTCCCTCAATTTCCTATCAACTTCATTATTTAACACCGCAATCATTCTAAATACTTACAGAAACACACTTAAAACACATAAAATATATGAGACTTTGGGTTCTATAAATGAGGGGAAAAATCTTTCCCCAACAGTTGAAGAATTACCTTTCTGGAATTTGAAAAAGATTAGATACATGCATATGTATAGCGGCATCATTTTGCTGCTCACCTGAAACTAACACAACATTATTAATCAACTATATGCATGTGTGTGTTCCAAGTTGTTCAGTCGGGTCCTACTCTTCCACCCTATGGACTGTAGCCCACCAGGCTCCTCTGTCCATGGGATTCTCCAGGCATGAAGACTGGAGTGGGTTGCTGTGCCCTCCTCCAGGGGATATTCATGAAATAAACATGTTTTAAAAATTAAAAAAAAAAAAAAAAAACCAAACCAAGAAAAAATTCTTTCTAAAATGAAAATTCTGAAACAAAGGAGAATTATACCAATATGTTGACAAATCACAGTGGTGGTAAGGAATCTTTATTCTTTCATGTGCGTTTCATGTGTTTCTTTCACCGTTCCAGAAATCTCTGCATTTGAAAAGTATAACAGAAACTTTTTGTAAGTCAAACTTGCACTGCATTTGGTTGATTTTATACAGGTTTTATTTCCTTCACCCAGAGCTCCCTGGAGTTTTATGGCAGGAGGATGAAATGATTTTGGCCCTCAGGAGAATTACAGACACTTGAGGCAGCAGGAGCAGGGCCGGAGCACCGGCCTGAGATGCAAGTGTTCAGAGTTCCAATTCCAGACCTCAGGAGGCTTGCTGGATGCCCTTGGGCAAGTCACCTTGCCCCTACTCCCTTACTGCTAAAGGGAGGGGATTAATGCTCAATTCCTTCACGGGGCAGCAAGTGGATTAAGCAATTAGAAATCTGAAGTCTCTTCCTCTGTAACCTTTAGGAGATGAGAATTTAGCCAAAGGATTCTTAAGTATGTTAGAAAACAAAAACAAAGAAGGCAGCATGAGAACTACACAAAACGGAAATTTAGACATCATTACAAAAGAATTCAAGAGACTACCACTTCATTTTACCTAAGCAGAAAAAAAAATGATTTCAGGACACATATTATTTTCAAATAAAATTTCATTTATTCTCTGTGTCTATCTGTCTGTCTGTTTCTCTCTCTCTCTCACACACACACATAAACACATGATACCCTTCCCTCATCCCTTCATTCATTTCTATTTAAAAGTATTTCACTTCTGTGGTCACAAAATAGGAAACTTCTAAATAAAAATCATCAGTTTTAAAACAATGTTTGAAATAATTAGTGTACAAATTCTGGAGCCCTTTAATGTGGCTGCAATTCTATAACTATCTGTGCCTTCCATGTATGGCCCTATTAAATGTACCAGGCACCAATGTTGCAGGCTGTCAAGAAGCAAAATGAAAAATAGTTTTAATAGCTGCTCTTTGACCTGTTTTATATTTTATGTCAATTATAACAGCACACAACCATGCATAATTATGAAGCATAGATGCATTAAAATGTACACATAATTTGTGTTCTTATGGCAACCATTGCATTAGACTCTAGAAAACAAACCTATTGTTATAAGTCATTTACACATTAATATATTAGTATTAAATATCGAAGACAGATTTGTCTATCCATCTGTTTTGAATCATTATAAGTAAATATATCTTTTGGAGGGGTGGACAAAATCTCTACATAAATGCACTGTAGGTGCCATCTGCAACATATATTATAATACAGAGTTTAGCACCATCGTGCATAGCAACTTCACAAAGACAGTGCCATGTGATTGTCATTTGAATGTCATTTTTAAAAAATGATCTGGTATATGGACAGAAGGAGAAAAATTTTTTTCTGGCACTGCCATAAAAATTCCTTCATTTGACTATCTTGTGGTTTTTGGATTTCTTTCTTAAAAGCTTATATTCTTCCAAGGATAAGAGGAAAATAATTATTGTAATGCTAGGTAAATAAATTAAAATATATTTTTTCTATTGTAAAATCATTAAAATACCAAGGAAAAGAACTGGTTTAAAATATCTGATGAATCACAACAGCGACCCTGAGGATCAAGTGACCAAACCAGAAAATGACCTTTCCACACTACAGATGTCAGAATGCAGGGATTTTTCAGGAACAATTACGTATCTCCAGTTTTGACTTTTCAGCATTCTCATGATTTGATGGATATACAGTGAGGCTGCTGGGGTGGAGAACACAAAAGGGTGATGCCAAATAAGAAACAGAAAACAGACTGCCTGACTCTTACGTTTTCTCATTTAGTATCTTCTTGCTGTTAAATTTGGAAGAAGAAAGTCTCCACTATCCTGTCAATTTTAACCCTGTTTCCCTAGCTCTGAGCAACTTTTTCAGCTATCTGTCCACTGTACCTGCTCTCAGAATCAGGTCTGTCCAGAAGGAAAAACCAGGGGGTGGGGTTGAAGGCTGAGGGTGGAGGGTGGTTGTTATTTAGTCGCTCAGTGGTATCTGACTCTTTAGAGACCCTTCGGACTGCAGTGAGTTGCCACTTCCCTCTCCAGGGGATCCTCCCGAACCAGAAATCGAACCCACGTCGCTCGTTTCTCCTGCATTGGCAGGTAGATTCTTTACCACTGAGCCAGGGGTGGGAGGTTGTTGGCAGCAAAGACCTGCTGCCCCCGAGTCCTGGCTAAAGCCACCCACCATTTGAATTTCTCTTGAATTCACTTTGAGTGACCACATTGCTCTCTTTTGGGTGACGAGCAAGAAACAGAATAATTTTAAACACACATTTCTGAAGCTTAATCCGAGGTGTTTCACTTCTCTATCGTTTCTTTTGTTAAACATCTGTAAGTACAGGTGTTCAGAATGTTTATTTCATTTCTACATAACTGGACTTCGAGCTCAGAGGCCTTTCTGGGATGACTTTCATCTTTGGTGACTATTTGATTCACCTCTATGCTGAGCAATTTATAGGTTTTATATCCATCTACACTTATAGGTGTTATATCCAACATCAAGCAAGTTATAGGTGTTGATCAGATATTTTTAAATTTTAATTTGTTTCAATTAGAGAATCTTGGAATCTTGAAAATATTTGTCTTTAATTGGTTGTGTAAAATTTTAAGTGTTTGGAACAGAACTGAAATATCTGGCTTTTATGGAGATTTTAACTTGTAACACTATAGGAAGAAAAATTGCTCTGTACCAATATTGTTGTTATTGAGTCACTAAGTCATGTCCAGCTTTCATGGACTGTAGCCTGCCAGGCTCCTCTGTCCATGAGATTTCCCAGGCAAGAATACTGGAGTGGGTTGCCATTTTCTTCTCCAGGGGATCTTCCCAATCCAGGGACTGAACCTGTGTCTTCTGCATTAGCAGGTGGATTTATTGCCATCGGGCCACCAGGGAAGCCTCTGTTCTGATATAGCTGATTCTTATTACTTAAACAGTAAAGAGAACAACTTTCCAAGGAGAGATGCTAATGGAGGAAAACAGAAACAAAGCAGATATGTGGCTACGGCTAGAGAAAGAAGAGATGGAACTTAGCAATGGAACAGAAGGACAGGATGAGAAAGGTTCTAATGAACTTCAACCCTAAATTTCCAGAAAGAGCTGCCAAAATTAAAATGGTGGGTGTGCATGGGGATCTATGCCTCTGGCCCTCAGTAGTGAGAAGCGCCTCTGGATAGTTCTGGGGTATGTCATGGGGCCACACAGGAGGCTATAAGTGTTTCATGAAGCCGATTTTGAGTCCCAGCAGTCACCAAGAATGAGCTGGAGACGAAGAAATGAAGGAGATCATGGGCCAAACAAGACAGAAAGATGTGTTCATTTTTTGGAGTGTTGTGTACACTTAACTTAAAATCATAGGCTTTCTAAATTTTGTGTTAAAAGATCACTAGTTTGAAAAAATGGTTAGTTCTTCATGGGGCAAATTATTCTTTAAGATGAAAATTATGGAATCAATCCTAGACCACTTATGCATTGTTTTAGCTCTATCTCTTCAAATCCATGTTCTCAGCACTTCATAATTCCCATTTGTTTAACTCACAAACACTTAGAAAATCTGTGACTTGTTCATTCCCATCTACTAAGATGAAGTATTTCAGCTTTTTAAAATTATTAGTGTTTCGTTTTATCCATTTAAAATCTTAAAAGAATCAGTTTTTTGCCTTCTATTATGCTCATGTGTCATGTGTTGGTTTGACAACACAGTTTTACTAACTTCCAAGGCTGCTTCATTTTTCTACACTTAATTATCCAACCCAGCTAAAATTAACTTTCCAAAATAGCTTTCTTTCACATGCCAGTTACAAAATTGACTACAAAGAAAGTTCTATACATTTTGGTGGGTAATATTTCAGGCCAAACTATTTGAATTGGTGGCATATCTTTACCATTATATTTAAGAATCTAAGATGTCTCTCCAATTTGTCTTATCATGACTCATTTACCCCTAGTGAAATATACTTGTTTTAATTCTGTGTAATGTGACCATCTCTCTCCTCATTTCCCAATCAACGGGACAAAAACCCTTTAGTTGAAGTAAGAGTCCCTTATTTGTCACAGGTAGCAATCCAAATATAGCTTGGTTAAGATCTGCTTGATTCGTTTTGCATTCTAATCAACTTATTTTATGCTATCTTATTTTATTTATTGGAGCGCAGTTGCTTTACAATGTCATGTTAGTTTCTACTGTTCAACAGAGTGAATCAGCTATGTGTCCCCTCCCTCGGGAGCCTTCCCTCCCCCGGCACCTCACCCCTCTAGGTCATCAGCGAGCACTGAGCTGAGCTGCCTGTGCTATACAGCGGCTTCCCCCTGGCTATCTGTTTTACCCATGGTAGTGTGTAAACACCACTCTCCAAATTTGTCCCACTCTCCCCTTCCCCCACGATTAGCAATCTGCTTTAATAAAGAAATTTTATTTAAAAATTTATTAATTGCCATATCTATTGAGAAATTACCAATTCGGCTTCCCCAATTAACACATCAGCCCAGGGCTAGCAAGCAATATTTGCACATTTGGCAGAAATCAACATCTCAGGAGCTTGGCTTTGATATTATGAGGGGCCAACATTAACAGCAGTGATTCTGGACTCTCCACTTGGGGAGGCACAAGTGCCTATCTGCTTGGTGCTCAAGTTTAGGTTTGACCATTGGCCCCTACAGGCCAGGACCAATCTGCAAGCATAAAGCTTGCAGGGCACTCTCAGTTCTTCAAGTTTGAGGGAGGGAGACTGCTGCAACATTGCAATGTGTGCTCTAATTTAATTAAACAAATAATTACACAGCTTCTGATCTGAAAGTGACATTTAGGCAAAAGATAATATTTCATCCCGTCTTTAAATATTCTTTAAAATTTACATGAAACCCCAGAGGATTTTTATATGGCAAAGAAAATATGCTGTGGAACAACAGGCAATTTGGCCTTCAAATTATTTTGAAGTTCATCATCATGAAACAACACATGCATTAGTACATAGCTGTAAATTGCATAAACAATTTCCTATGCATTTTAAAGTTTACTTAATGGAAATCTGGATGTCCATGTAAACTCTACAGTTGGATCTGGTGGTGTATTTCAGTGGCATTACTCCTTTGTCCTAAAGATCTAAAGACTGACATTATTTTTTTAGTGAAATCTGGAGTTTCTAGGAGTTTTAGCATTCAAAGTTATCACAACCAAAAAGGTTTATTGAGTGCTGCTGTGTGTCAGACTTGTCTAGAATCAAAATATTAACCCACAAGAAATAGCTATTGAGTTTATATTGAGAAAATGTTCCATTTAGTTGCTGATCTTGTAGAAGGAAAAAAGAGACACTCAAATTGATTTAAGAAATAGCACTCTGGCTATAAGCTTTTGTGATTTTATAAAGGCTGAATGAACTTCACAGGACTGGCATAAAAATACTATGGTCCTGATTAAACTGTGATATCCAGAAATGGGGCTTCCCAGGTGGCCCAGTGTGTAAAGAACACACGTGCCAATGCAGGAGGCTTAAGAGACATGGTTTCAGTCTCTGAGTCAGGAAGATCCTCTGGAGGAAGGCATGGCAACCCACTCCAGTATTCTTGCCTAGGAAATCCCATGGATAGAGGAGCCTGGCAGGCTACAGTCCATCAGATCACAGGGTCAGACATGACCGAAGTGACTGAGTAAGCACGCGTGAATGCAGAGAAGGCAAGGAAAACTATACCAAACCTCTGTATCTCTGAACCACCAAAAGATAAGGAAAATGGTGCAGTCCTTGTCTGATGTGCTGTGCTCAGCGCACTTCAGCAGTCTCCAACTCTCTGTGACTCTATGCACTGTAGTTGACAAGCTCCTTTGTCCATGGGATTTTTCAGGCAAGAATTCTGGGGTGGGTTGCTATGCCATCCTCCGGGGACCTTTCAGATGCAGGGACCGAACCTGTGTCTCCTGCATCCCCTGCATTGCAGGCAGATTCTTTACTGCTGAGCCATCAGGGAGGCCCCCTTGTCTACACATGCTAAAAGTCAGGTTACTCAAACGACAAGCGGTGATAACATCCAGCGAATCTAGTAATAATAATTATATAACTCAACATTTGTCATGGGCCTATTTGGTAAGAATGAAAAGGACTTGTTCATTTCACTTTGGACCCTCCCTTGCATTTGAACAGAAAATCAGACAGATAAAAGCTCAACGTTTGGTTCTGGACCAGCAGACTGCTACAGGGATAAAAGCACCAGCTATTGTAAAGTCAGACCAGGTTAGAGCCAATTGGTTGCAGACGACGTTGATCTTCAAAGCGCGGCTGG